>NC_057799.1:629122298-629125940 GCF_018294505.1 Triticum aestivum
GGGGGGGGTTTGGGGGTTTTGGGGGGTTAATTTAGGTTGTTATTAGGTAGCTATTAGAGAGAAGTGTCCTCTCTTATATCTCCGTGCTTGGTTTACCAACGCTACGTACTGCTATGCCTAAACATGGCTTAGATTGAAGTGAAGGCAACATGTGGTGCATGTCGAAAGTAATACTAATCCGGACTTGATCAAGTTTGGATTGTACTACTTTCGACACGCACCACATGCATGTTGCCTTCACTTCAATCCAATCCATGTTCATTTCACCCGCTGATATATAATAACTCTTCATGCGCGCATCATGCATCATCATATATAATAACAAGTCCTACTAATCATCATCATACAACTTTTACTCGTTATTAATAACAAGTCATACGATCATCATCCTCACAGTCATCGAACCAACCCTACTTAATTGTTCTTAGCACATGATCATCAGTATTAGGTAGGACCGAAATACCCTTTTTAAGGTAAAATAGCATAAAACAATATAGACCCTGACTCTCCATTATGGAGAATGGAGATCATCCTGTCTCCAATTCTTGCGCCTCGCTTCCTTTTGCTTCCAAGAACCTCCTTGCGACTGTCCATACATTTTTTCCATTCTTTGATTTGCATGTCTCCACTTCTTTTAGAAATCCGGTATGGACAGTTGAGTTTCGTAGGATGACCTGGTTGTATATTCAAAACATCAAGCCTACCATTCTGATACATCAAATGAGGCACACAATCCTCTGGGATTATCTGTTGAAAAACATAGTAATAACTTCATAGTTAGCAATGATAATGTACTAGTTTTAGAACTATGCAAAATATGCACGGATGTCGTAATAGTAAGAAATCTTACCAGGGTATCTCCATAGTAGTTACCGTAGTTCAACACGTGCACTAGTGGCACGTATTGAGGACCATAATGTTGGGGAGTTTGATTGTAGATATTGTAATTTTCAATATCAGTACAAAATCCGACCAGATGAGTTTTCTCCTTATAAGTTAACTCAGAGCCATCGGTGTAGTAGGTTCTGTCTACCATGTTCCGCACATTGTTTGAACAATCAAAATAACCTGTCAATGAAAATAAGCTGTCAACTATTTTGAAATGAACAATATAAATTAGCTAATAACTATGTTTGAGAAACTCACATAGCGGTAGAATTGGAGGCGTATCAACAAGGACCCAAATTTCCATATTGTCTTGCTCGATGTCAGGATCACCAAGATCCATGGTGACAAGCATACCCTCATCAAAACCATACATCTTGCAAAATGCTTCCCAATTTTTGCAACCAAAATGGGTTACGCTCTCAGAATTATACAGCTTTACTTCAAAATCTATATCATGATGGGTCCTTAGGTGAATTTTCTTTGTTTCCATACTTTCATGGTCTTCAAAACCCATCCTCTCCAAGACGTAGAGTCTTGCATGGCATGGGATAAGCTAGCCGAATTGTAAAAGATGAAAAGTACACGTTGAAATAGTTGAAGTCGTGCTTAATTACGAAAAAATAACACTTGTCGTCGTTGCATACTGTTTCAACATCGAACGTCTCCTACAGCTTAATACTGAAGCGCCGATCTTCGTCCAGGTGAGGCCTGTCGCACTCCCCCGGGAGACTTTCGTCGTCCGAGTACGACATTTCCTATGTTCATAATTCAAATATTAAACACCTACAATTAAATATATGTACTAAAAAACCTAAGTTAGATCATTATTATTCATCACGGGTTGACTATCGGTTTGTCGAGTCTTTTCTTGAAAACTCTCAGCTCATGTGGTGTATACATTCGACCGTTGGTGATGGTCGCTCCTCCCTTTGTCCCCGTGTGCATTACACCAAAATGTCTAGCTAGCACACGGGAACAAAGGAGAAGCGACCCCCACGACAACAGTCGGGATTCTTCGTCCTCTCATATATATATATATGGTGGAACTCTCCCTCACTGATTCCTCTCTGACATTTGCGACCGTCGGTGATGGTAGCTCCTCCTTTCGTTCTCGAGTGCATTACACCAAATTTTCTAGCACACGGGAACGAAGGAGAAGCTACCCCCACGACAACAGTCGGGATTCTTCGTCCTCTCATATATAGTGGAGACTCGACAGACTTACAGTCAACCCGAAATATCGTTTAATTATCTTTCTAAAAGAGGATTTGGCTGGTCTCACCTTGATGGCGGAGGGGGCGGTGACGGGGACGACGGCGGGGATGATGGAGGGGCCGGGGGCTCCTAGATTTCTGCGAAAACAAAAACCCTATAAGCTATCAACTAATCATAGTGCTCTCCAATTTTAGCATTCAAAGTAGGATCGGAGTAGTTTTCCACTTTGAGCATTCAATAAGAAAAATCAAATCACAAAATAAAGTAGTATTCAAATTAGGATGCATTCAATTATAAGCAAAACTACATCATCTCCATGCGTCCGTACATCGTCGAATATTATCACTAATACACCTTGAATACTATCATACATATAGCAGCGCTAGTACAGCTAGAACAGTAGCGCCCGACGGGTATCGGCGCGGGCGGTGGACACCCAAAGGGACGGAACCATCATAGGATCATAGCTCCAGTGAGATCCCTGAAGAACCTGCCAGGTATTGTCGAACCTGCCCTCCAACGCAACCATGTAGCGACGGACGTGCTGGTCCTCCTCGCTGACACGGTGACGTACCACCTCCGCGGTGTCCGGAAGCCTCGGCACCGTCACTGGCCCACGCGAGCGCCACCAAACAAGGATCGGGTCAACGACGGGCTGGTTCCTCACCAACCTACGCCCACCGGAAGGTAGCACCTCCCAAAACCAGCCCGGCGGAGCCCAGTTCCGGACATGGCCCCTCTGATCAAGCCGGCCTCCTCCGCCGAGTCGACGATGAGGATGCGGGATAGGCATCGTCGACGTCGATGCGGGAATAATTGCTTTAACTAAAAAAACAAACTAGTTCTATTAATTTCCTTACTATAAATAGAATAAAGTAGTACTTACTAAAAATAAACTAGCTAGTTTAACTAGTTCTATTATTTTTCTAACTAATTCTATTAAACACTTTCTAAGTAGTACTTACTAAAAGTTATCGGGGAGGGGGGTACATATATCGACAACGACATACCCGATAAAAAATAAGAAGAGGAAGAAGACGGAAAAAAAGAGGAGAAGAAGAAATGAATAGAGGAGGAGATCGAAGAAAAAAAAAGAAAAAAAAGAGAAGAAGAAGGAATAGAGGAGAAGAAGAAAAAATAGAATAATATATTATTCTATTTCTTCTTCTTCTCCTCTATTTCTTCTTCTTCTACTCTTTTTTTTCTTCTTTTTCATCTTCTTATTTATTTCTCCTCTACTTCCTCTCTTCTTCTTATTCTTCTTCTTCTTCTCCTTCTTCCTCTTCTTATTTTCCTTTTTTCTCTCCTTCTTTTTCTTCTAAATATGAAGATACATAAATGACTTCTAAATATGAAAAATCTAAACTACACATCTAAATTAATACATCTAAATTACAACAACTAAATTAACTACACATCTAACTACACATCCAAATTAATACAACTAAATTACAAATCTAAACTACGTACACATATAATAGCTAGGGGGCGCGGCGGCAGCGGCGGCGGCCATTACAGGGAGGAGGAGGAGGGGATCGG
>NC_057799.1:629126620-629127641 GCF_018294505.1 Triticum aestivum
GTCGTCGGCCGGGGGGACACTGGCGATGGAAATCAGAAAATTTCCAAAGTGCTGCTTATATAGCAAAGGCTTTGGTCCCGGTTCAACGCACAAACCGGAACCAATACCCACCCTTTGGTCCCGGTTGGTGCCACCAACCGGGACTAAAGGCCTCTTTTCACCAGCGCAAAGGGCGGGAAGCAGAGGGCTTTGGTCCCGGTTGGTGGCACCAACCGGGACCAAAGGGGAGCATTGGTTCCGGTTGGAGCCACCAACCGGGACTAATGTGCTGGCGCGGTGCGGTGGGAAGTTTAGTCCCACCTCGCTAGCTGAGAGAGCTCAGCACCTGTTTATAAGCTGCGTTGCAGCTCAGGTGCTGAGCTCCTCTCTAATATGCAGGCATTACATGCCTACCTTTGTCACTGCCATGTTGGGCCTATTGGGCCTGCGGGCCTGCATCCTGGCCCATGTGCAGATGAGTTTCTAGTCGTATGCAGGCCGTGTGGCCCATTAGGTGGCATTTTTTTTATTTTTTCCAGTATTTTTTTGTTTTTTGAATTATTTATTTTCTTTTGATTTTTGCTTTATTTTTTTATTCTTTTTGCTTTTAGCTCAGAATTATTATAAACTTTCTGTTACTCCATTGGTTTCCAAATTTGAATAGTTTAAATTTCATCCGGAAACTCGTCTATTACAAAGGGATTTCATTTTTTAAAACTTATTTGAACTCCTGACTTTTTGTGTGTTCAAAATGCACCATTCAAAGCCACATCATCATTTTTCAATCCTTTCTGACTTCATTTGTTATTTTTCATGCATTTACTAATTATTTTGAGCTATAAGACCCTAAAATTGAAAAGCATTTCAAATGAACTCTGAAAAGGTTGAAAGTTGGCATGATATCATCATTTCATCCACATAGCATGTGCAAGAAAGTTGAGAGGGTTACGGCAAAAACTGGATGCACTTCGTGTACAAAACGGACAATCTCTTTCAAAGTATCAGGATTTCATCCGGAAACTCGTCTGTTACAAAGGGATTT
>NC_057799.1:629129432-629130244 GCF_018294505.1 Triticum aestivum
TCTGAAAAGGTTGAAAGTTGGCATGATATCATCATTTCATCCACATAGCATGTGCAAGAAGTTGAGAGGGTTACGGCAAAAACTGGATGCACTTCGTGTACAAAACGGACAATCTCTTTCAAAGTATCAGGATTTCATCCGGAAACTCGTCTATTACAAAGGGATTTCATTTTTTAAACCTTATTTGAACTCCTGACTTTTTGTGTGTTCAAAATGCACCATTCAAAGCCACATCATCATTTTTCAATCCTTTCTGACTTCATTTGTTATTTTTCATCCATTTACTATTTATTTTGAGCTATAAGACCCTAAAATTGAAAAGCATTTCAAATGAACTCTGAAAAGGTTGAAAGTTGGAATGATATCATCATTTCATCCACATAGCATGTGCAAGAAAGTTGAGAGGGTTACGGCAAAAACTGGACAATATCTTTGTAACAGACGAGTTTCCGGATGAAATCGTGTACAAAACGGACAATCTCTTTCAAAGTATCAGGATTTCATCCGGAAACTCGTCTGTTACAAAGGGATTTCATTTTTTAAACCTTATTTGAACTCCTGACTTTTTGTGTGTTCAAAATGCACCATTCAAAGTCACATCATCATTTTTCAATCCTTTCTGACTTCATTTGTTATTTTTCATCCATTTACTAATTATTTTGAGCTATAAGACCCTAAAATTGAAAAGCATTTCAAATGAACTCTGAAAAGGTTGAAAGTTGGCATGATATCATCATTTCATCCACATAGCATGGGCAAGAAAGTTGAGAGGGTTACGGTAAAAACTGGATGCACTTCGTGTACAAAACGGA
>NC_057799.1:629135804-629138114 GCF_018294505.1 Triticum aestivum
TGTGTTCAAAATGCACCATTCAAAGCCACATCATCATTTTTCAATCCTTTCTGACTTCATTTGTTATTTTTCATGCATTTACTAATTATTTTGAGCTATAAGACCCTAAAATTGAAAAGCATTTCAAATGAACTCTAAAAAGGTTGAAAGTTGGCATGATATCATCATTTCATCCACATAGCATGTGCAAGAAAGTTGAGAGGGTTACGGCAAAAACTGGATGCACTTCGTGTACAAAACGGACAATCTCTTTCAAAGTATCAGGATTTCATCCGGAAACTCGTCTGTTACAAAGGGATTACATTTTTTAAACCTTATTTGAACTCCTGAATTTGTGTGTGTTCAAAATGCACCATTCAAAGCCACATCATCATTTTTCAATCCTTTCTGACTTCATTTGTTATTTTTCATGCATTTACTAATTATTTTGAGCTATAAGACCCTAAAATTGAAAAGCATTTCAAATGAACTCTGAAAAGGTTGAAAGTTGGAATGATATCATCATTTCATCCACATAGCATGTGCAAGAAAGTTGAGAGGGTTACGGCAAAAACTGGATGCACTTCGTGTACAAAACGGACAATCTCTTTCAAAGTATCAGGATTTCATCCGGAAACTCGTCTGTTACAAAGGGATTTCATTTTTTTAATGTTATTTGAACTCCTGACTTTTTGTGTGTTCAAAATGCACCATTCAAAGCCACATCATCATTTTTCAATCCTTTCTGACTTCATTTGTTATTTTTCATGCATTTACTAATTATTTTGAGCTATAAGGCCCTAAAATTGAAAAGCATTTCAAATGAACTCTGAAAAGGTTTGAAAGTTGGCATGATATCATCATTTCATCCACATAGCATGTGCAAGAAAGTTGAGAGGGTTATGACAAAAACTGGATGCACTTCGTGTACAAAACGGACAATCTCTTTCAAAGTATCAGGATTTCATCCGGAAACTCGTCTGTTACAAAGGGATTTCATTTTTTAAACCTTATTTGAACTCCTGCCTTTTTGTGTGTTCAAAATGCACCATTCAATGCCACATCATCATTTTTCAATCCTTTCTGACTTCATTTGTTATTTTTCATGCGTTTACTAATTATTTTGAGCTATAAGGCCCTAAAATTGAAAAGCATTTCAAACGAACTCTGAAAAGGTTGAAAGTTGGCATGATATCATCATTTCATCCACATAGCATGTGCAAGAAAGTTGAGAGGGTTACGGCAAAAACTGGATGCACTTCGTGTACAAAACGGACAATCTCTTTCAAAGTACCAGGATTTCATCCGGAAACTCGTCTGTTACAAAGGGATTTCATTTTTGAAACCTTATTTGATCTGCTGACTTTTTGTGTGTTCAAAATGCCCCATTCAAAGCCACATCATCATTTTTAATCCTTTCTGACTTCATTTGTTATTTTTCATGCATTTACTAATTATTTTGAGCTATAAGACCCTAAAATTGAAAAGCATTTCAAATGAACTCTGAAAAGGTTGAAAGTTGGCATGATATCGTCATTTCATCCACATAGCATGTGCAAGAAAGTTGAGAGGGTTACGGCAAAATTTGGATGCACTTCGTGTACAAAACGGACAATCTCTTTCAAAGTATCAGAATTTCATCCGGAAACTCGTCTGTTACAAAGGGATTTCATTTTTAAACCTTATTTGAACTCCTGAATTTTTGTGTGTTCAAAATGCACCATTCAAAGCCACATCATCATTTTTCAATCATTTCTGACTTCATTTGTTATTTTTCATGCATTTACTAATTATTTTGAGCTATAACACCCTAAAATTGAAAAGCATTTCAAATGAACTCTGAAAAGGTTGAAAGTTGGCATGATATCATCATTTCATCCACATAGCATGTGCAAGAAAGCTGAGAGGGTTACGGCAAAAACTGGATGCACTTCGTGTACAAAACGAACAATCTCTTTCAAAGTATCAGGATTTCATCCGGAAACTCGTCTGTTACAAAGGGAATTCATTTTTTTAACCTTTTTTGAACTCCTGACTTTGTGTGTGTTCAAAATGCACCATTCAAAGCCACATCATCATTTTTCAATCCTTTCTGACTTCATTTGTTATTTTTCATGCATTTACTAATTATTTTGAGCTATAAGACCCTAAAATTGAAAAGCATTTCAAATGAACTCTAAAAAGGTTGAAAGTTGGCATGATATCATCATTTCATCCACATAGCATGTGCAAGAAAGTTGAGAGGGTTACGGCAAAAACTGGATGCACTTCGTGTACAAAACGGACAATCTCTTTCAAAGTATCAGGATTTCATCCGGAAACTCGTCTGTT
>NC_057799.1:629141318-629141959 GCF_018294505.1 Triticum aestivum
ACATCATCATTTTTAATCCTTTCTGACTTCATTTGTTATTTTTCATCCATTAACTAATTATTTTGAGCTATAAGACCCTAAAATTGAAAAGCATTTCAAATGAACTCCGAAAAGGTTGAAAGTTGGCATGATATCATCATTTCATCCACATAGCATGTGCAAGAAAGTTGAGAGGGTTACGGCAAAAACTGGATGCACTTCGTGTACAAAACGGACAATCTCTTTCAAAGTATCAGAATTTCATCCGGAAACTCGTCTGTTACAAAGGGATTTCATTTTTTAAACCTTATTTGAACTCCTGACTTTTTGTGTGTTCAAAATGCACCATTCAATGCCACATCATCATTTTTCAATCCTTTTTGACTTCATTTGTTATTTTTCATGCGTTTACTAATTATTTTGAGCTATAAGGCCCTAAAATTGAAAAGCATTTCAAATGAACTCTGAAAAGGTTGAAAGTTGGCATGATATCATCATTTCATCCACATAGCATGTGCAAGAAAGTTGAGAGGGTTACGACAAAAACTGGATGCACTTCGTGTACAAAACGGACAATCTCTTTCAAAGTATCAGGATTTCATCCGGAAACTCGTCTGTTACAAAGGGATTTCATTTTTTAAACCTTATTTGAACTCCTGACT
>NC_057799.1:629145822-629146652 GCF_018294505.1 Triticum aestivum
TCATTTGTTATTTTTCATGCATTTACTAATTATTTTGATCTATAAGACCCTAAAATTGAAAAGCATTTCAAATGAACTCTGAAAAGGTTGAAAGTTGGCATGATATCATCATTTCATCCACATAGCATGTGCAAGAAAGTTGAGAGGGTTACGGCAAAAACTGGATGCACTTCGTGTACAAAACGGACAATCTCTTTCAAAGTATCAGGATTTCATCCGGAAACTCGTCTGTTACAAAGGGATTTCATTTTTTAAACCTTATTTGAACTCCTGACTTTTTGTGTGTTCAAAATGCACCATTCAAAGCCACATCATCATTTTTCAATCTTTCTGACTTCATTTGTTATTTTTCATGCGTTTACTAATTATTTTGAGCTATAAGGCCCTAAAATTGAAAAGCATTTCAAATGAACTCTGAAAAGGTTGAAAGTTGGCATGATATCATCATTTCATCCACATAGCATGTGCAAGAAAGTTGAGAGGGTTACGGCAAAAACTGGATGCACTTCGTGTACAAAACGGACAATCTCTTTCAAAGTATCAGGATTTCATCCGGAAACTCGTCTGTTACAAAGGGATTTCATTTTTTTTAAAGTTATTTGAACTCCTGACTTTTTGTGTGTTCAAAATGCACCATTCAAAGCCACATCATCATTTTTCAATCCTTTCTGACTTCATTTGTTATTTTTCATGCATTTACTAATTATTTTGAGCTATAAGGCCCTGAAATTGAAAAGCATTTCAAATGAACTCTGAAAAGGTTGAAAGTTGGAATGATATCATCATTTCATCAAATAGCATGTGCAAGAAAGTTGAGAGGGTTACGGCAA
>NC_057799.1:629147693-629152903 GCF_018294505.1 Triticum aestivum
ACATCATCATTTTTAATCCTTTCTGACTTCATTTGTTATTTTTCATCCATTAACTAATTATTTTGAGCTATAAGACCCTAAAATTGAAAAGCATTTCAAATGAACTCCGAAAAGGTTGAAAGTTGGCATGATATCATCATTTCATCCACATAGCATGTGCAAGAAAGTTGAGAGGGTTACGGCAAAAACTGGATGCACTTCGTGTACAAAACGGACAATCTCTTTCAAAGTATCAGAATTTCATCCGGAAACTCGTCTGTTACAAAGGGATTTCATTTTTTAAACCTTATTTGAACTCCTGACTTTTTGTGTGTTCAAAATGCACCATTCAATGCCACATCATCATTTTTCAATCCTTTTTGACTTCATTTGTTATTTTTCATGCGTTTACTAATTATTTTGAGCTATAAGGCCCTAAAATTGAAAAGCATTTCAAATGAACTCTGAAAAGGTTGAAAGTTGGCATGATATCATCATTTCATCCACATAGCATGTGCAAGAAAGTTGAGAGGGTTACGACAAAAACTGGATGCACTTCGTGTACAAAACGGACAATCTCTTTCAAAGTATCAGGATTTCATCCGGAAACTCGTCTGTTACAAAGGGATTTCATTTTTTAAACCTTATTTGAACTCCTGACTATTTGTGTGTTCAAAATGCACCATTCAAAGCCACATCATCATTTTTCAATCCTTTCTGACTTCATTTGTTATTTTTCATGCATTTACTAATTATTTTGAGCTATAAGACCCTAAAATTGAAAAGCATTTCAAATGAACTCTGAAAAGGTTGAAAGTTGGCATGATATGATCATTTCATCCACATAACATGTGCAAGAAAGTTGAGAGGGTTACGGCAAAAACTGGATGCACTTCGTGTACAAAACGGACAATCTCTTTCAAAGGATCAAGATTTCATCCGGAAACTCGTCTGTTACAAAGGGATTTCATTTTTTAAACCTTTAGTCCCGGTTTGTGGTATGAACCGGGACTAAAGGGTGGTGGGCCAGGAGCGTGGCCCATTGGTCCCGGTTTGTACCACCAACCGGGACCAAAGGGTCCATACGAACCGGGACCAATGCCCACGAGGCCCCGGCCGGCCCCCTGGCTCACGAAACGGGACCAATGCTCACATTAGTCCCGGTTCGTGACTGAACCGGGGCTAATGTGAAAACTGCCCTGTGACCTAAGCCCTGTTTTCTACTAGTGAGGGTCCACATAGTATTCTCCGTTTTCAGCGATCACGTGGTCAAGGAAGAATGCCGCCAATTCCTCTTGAATTGCTCGCATACGATCTGGTGCTAGGAGTTCATCCCTCTTCCGAAACATCTAATTTGAAGAAGGGGGTCAATACATATATATATGAATAAATGAACTCAACAAAAATGATGGTAATAAAATAAAATTGTGAATATTATTGCTTACGCACTTCATATTGTTCGTCAGAGTAGCCCCGCTCACAGGTCGTGTAGCGGATGGACTCGCAAACGTAGTGTCCACAGTAATTATTCCCGGCTTCCTGCCACAACCACTTTACAAGAAATAGAGGTCAATCAAACTGATAAGAAAGCATGCTAAATGGTATTGATGAAACTAGCGCTTGAATCACTAGGAGATGCGCGGAACATGCTACTATAGTACTTACTTTCGGGTGTTTAAATTGCAGCTTCTTCGGCAGTCCCGGAGCTTTTGTGGTGAATTTTCTGCAAACCCTGCCAGACAAAGAAAACAATTACTTGATATCAGGAAATGAACAAAGTTGCTGATATGGTGGATAATGATCGATTTAACTTACTTCTCGAGCTTAGTCTCTAGGAGAATATAGTGGAAGCTGCGCATGCATGCATAAGTCATCAATTACATTACCATAACCTGGACTAATAAGGGAAACCGAATATGCACAAGACAGTAACACTCACTTGAAGTTGTAAGGAAAGAGTATTATATCTTTGTTTTGATTTAATACCAACGATCGTAGCAAGTTGGCCTCGGCTTCTTTGGCATGTTTTTCAACCGTATATGCATCTATGAGATTTGTGTTAATGAACCCAATATCACCGATTTGTCTTCTCTTCAATTCGGCGATCTTCAATCTGCATAATATAGTGAGGATAATTATAAATACATGCAATGAAAGAGCTGACCTATATAGAGAGACTTAATGACAGAAGTAGTACAACTTACAGACAGTAGCAAGTGATCGTTGTTTTATCGAGGCCTTTTGAATTTAAAACTGGAAGAAATCCTCAAATGGAACATTCAGCAGATCAATTCCAACGAGGTCATGCTCCGGTTTAACTCTAAGCGTCAAAGTATTCATCCCATCAGACTCTCTGCAGGTTTTCATGTACCAATCATGTAATCTTCGCATCATCGTTGTTAGAGATCTTTCATCTTTGACGAGAGGCTTCCCGTAATGGTATTTGTGTTCGTCGACCTCCATGATTTCATAATGTACATCGTCGGGCAGGTAATCTCCAAGATTTCTATAACCGGCCACCATCCTCGGATCATTAGCGACGATGTCTTTTGACACCTTGAGCGGGGGGCACGATTGGTTCGCTTGTTCGCCGAGCTGGGCAATTTTTTTCCCAGCTCGTCGTTCTTTTAACCTTTGATCACTGACAGTACTTCCCGACCGCTCCGCTTCGGCATATGTCTTTGCAAGAATGCGCTCATAGTTGCCTCTCGGCGGAGACTTTGGTGGTTTTGTCAGGGCAGCCAGAGTGCGCTTTGCTTTCACCGGATCTACCTTCTCCTCCGGAGGTGGATGTTTCTTTGCTTTCACCCCTTCAAAGAAGTTTGTCACTTCGGCTCGCACGATCTTCCTGGTTTCCTCCTCGGTCCTCTCGTATGGTAAATTCTCTAGAGTCTTCAGAGAAGGACCGAATCTGTATTGCCTCCCGCCTCTGGCAGCTGTACTGCTAGACGCCGGCAGAGCAGACGGAGCGGCTGCGGCTGTCTTCTTTCCTTTCTTACGAGGCAGAGGAGAAGGACTACGACGCGCCGGAGCAGCCGGAGCGGCGGCGGGTCTCTTCCGCCCTTGCTGACGAGGCGGAGAAGGAGGAGGCTGGCTGCTCTGGCGCGCCGGTGCTGGCGGAGAAGGAGGCAGAGTGCCACCACGCGCCGGAGAAGGAGGCTGAGTGCCCTGATCACTCGCCGGAGAAGGAGGCGGAGGAGGAGGCGGAGTGCCGCCACGCGCCGGAGAAGGAGGCTGAGTGCCCTGATCACTCGGCGGAGGAGGAGGCCGAGGAGGAGGCGCAGTGCCCTTACTCGCCGGAGCCGTCCAGTTCGGAAGGTTGATGAGCTCCTTCCACCATAGGCATGGAGTCTTCAGAGCAGAACCCAGCCGAGTCTCTCCTTCACTGGTAGGGTGGTCAAGCTGGAGCTCCTCAAATCCCTCCGTTATTTCATCCACCATCACCCTAGCATATCCTTCTGGAATCGGCCGGCAGTGGTAGGTTCCGCCGGGTTCAGGAGGTAAAACAGAGCCAACAGCCGCCTTGACTTTGAAGTTCTGCCATTCCGCCATAAGGTGGCAATGTTGAGACTCCGTGATAGCATCCACGAGGTAGCTAGCAGGAGCCGTCAAGACATGCTCCAGCGCAAGCAGCTTGGTGGAAGCCACGCTGCTTCTCCGCTGAGATGGCGGTGTAGCTTCGGGGGTAGTTTCGGCATGTCGATTGCCGTCTCGTTCCTCTAGCGCTTGAACGCTTTCGCGCAGCTTCTGAATTTGGATCTGCTCCAGTTTTTTCCTCCTCTCCTGGCTTTTGTAACCGCCCACGTACGGAAAACCAGCCTTCCACGGAATGGAGCCTGGCATGCCTCGTGTCCGTCCAGGGTGCTCAGGATTCCGGGGGCCATTGTGAGCTCGTCGTTCTCTCTGTCTGGAACGAACATCCCTTCCTGCGCTGCATCGATATATTGCTGAATCTTCTTGACTGGTATTCTCAAAAGCTCGTTCGTCCAAACGCACCTCCCTGATACAGGGTCCAAGGTTCCGCCAGCCCCGAAGAACCAAGTCCGGCAACGGTCTGTCCAGTTCATTGTCTGTGGTTCGATCCCTTTTTCAAGCAGATCATTCTCAGCCTTGGCCCACTTAGGTCGGGCTTTGAGGTAGCCACCTGACCCTGTGCGATGGTGAAGCTTCTTCTTCGCAGCATTCTTCTTGTTTGTCGCTGACATCTTCTTACTCTTTTCCGATGTCTTGTGGGCCACAAATGCGGGCCAGTGATCTCTGATCTTCTCATACCGGCCGATGAATTCTGGTGTCTCTTCTTTGTCGACAAACGTTTTCAGCTCATTCTTCCACCTCCTGAATAGGTCTGCCATCTTCTTAAGAGCATGAGACTTGATTAATTGCTCTTTAACTGGCTTCTCCGGATCCTCCTCTGGCGGTAGGGTGAAATTTGCCTTCAGCTCAGTCCAAAGATCATCTTTCTGCATATCATTGACATAAGACACCTCAGGGTCTTCCTTCTTAGGCTTATACCATTGCTGGATGCTGATCGGGATCTTGTCCCTAACTAGAACCCTGCACTGAGCAGCAAATGCATCCTTTGTCCGGATGGGTTCAATCGGTTGGCCATCGCGCGCGATTGCTGTGATCTCAAACCTTTCATCCGAGCGCAACTTTCTCTTCGGGCCTCGTCTCTTTACCGCAGTTGTGCTCGATCCGGAGGGCTAGATTAAAGAAGAAAGACGAGTGTTAATTAATATGTGTACATACCAAAACAATCAATGCATCAATTAGCTAGTCAGCACAGGCTTAACTAATATATTTACCTGGCCGGACTCTGTTCGGGCCGTCACCACGGGCTCCTTCTTGCACCAGCATTGGGTCACCGGAGCCATCATAATCACGTCTTTCCTCCTCCACTCTTCGATCACCGTAGCCTGCTTCTTCACCCTGTTCTTCCAGACCATCATTGTCGTTAAGATACGACAAGATATCTCCTCCGGCTAAGATTATGTCCCCCAACACCTCTTCTGCTTGCTCGTCTCGTCCGTGCTCCATTGTTTCTGCAAATATTACAACATGGCAATTATTACACAAACATGACAGCAGGTGGATATATTAGTGCAAACGTAGACCTAGCTTATTTCGGGTTTGAGGTGGCCTCGGCAACGCTTCAAGGGTAGGGGCGCGGCGGGAGGGGGTAGGAGACTGACATCGTTTTTTTCTAGGGTTTGGGTGTCCTCGAGAGTTTT
>NC_057799.1:629152931-629153406 GCF_018294505.1 Triticum aestivum
GCTTCTCTAGGGTTTGGGGTGGCCTCGGCAACGCTTCAAGGGTTTGGGGTGGCCTCAACAACGCTTCAAGGGGTTCGGGGTGGCCTCGACGACAACGCTCTTTTAACTTGGTAAATTTGGGTGGCCTCGAGAGAGTATGTCGATCGGGTAGGGGCGCGGCGGAAGGGGGTAGGAGACCGACATCGTTTTTTCTAGGGTTTGGATGTCCTCGAGAGCTTTGGTCGAGCGAGAGGGCCGGGGGGGGGGTGCTCCCGTGGTATAAGTTATCACGGTTGAGAGGGGGTATAAATATCGACCGTCCATCATGTCGAAGTTATCTGGGAGGGAGTTATATATATCGACAACGACGACATACATACATGGGAAAATAATGTTATCGGGGAGGGGGTATATCGACAATGACATACCCGATAAAAAATAAGAAGACGAAGAAGAAATAAAAAGAGGAGAAGAAGAAAGGAATAGAGGAGAAGAT
>NC_057799.1:629153492-629154268 GCF_018294505.1 Triticum aestivum
GACGACATACGTACATGGGAAAATAATTTTATTGGGGAGGGGGTATATCGACCCCCCCTCGTGTTGAAGTTATATCGACGACGACAGACCCGATAAAACATAAGAAAACGAAGAAGAAATAAAAAGAGGAGAAGAAGAAAAGGAATAGAGGAGAAGATCGAAGAAAAAAAAAGAAAAAAAAGAGGAGAAGAAGAAAGGAATAGAGGAGAGAAGAAGAAAAAAGTAGATTTTTTTCTATTTTTTCTTCTTCTTTTCTATTCCTTTCTTCTTCTCCTCTTCTTTTTCTTCTTTTTTCCTCTTCTTATTTATTTCTCCTCTTCGTCCTCTCCTCTTCTTCTCCTTTCTTCCTCTTCTTATTTTCCTTTTTCCTCTCATTCATAAATAAATGTTCAAATAGAAAATTTTGAAAAAAAGTAAAGGTTTTGCCTAATGCATTGTTCATATGAATATACAAACATTTGCATATTCTACAATAATTAATATCACCAAAAAAATCTATGAACAGAAAAAAATCCTAACTTCTCTAAAAATTTATCTTTTGCATATATACATGAACATATATATACATGAACATATATGTATGTACACAGAGAACATATATACATACATATACTCATACATGAACATATCATCATATATATCAAAAAACAAGCATATATATTAAAAAAAACCAGCATATATATGAAAAAAGGGCGCCGACCGGACCAAGGTGAGGAGGACCGCGGGGTCGGCAGCGAGGATGGCGACGGGGCAGTGGGCGCGCGCTCGGGGTAGGG
>NC_057799.1:629154789-629155515 GCF_018294505.1 Triticum aestivum
GGGCACGGGCGACGGCGACGGCGGGCGGCGGCGGGGCAGCCTGGCGGCGTCGGCGTCGTCGGGGCAAACTGCAGATGAACTCTGAAAAATTTCCTAAGTGTTTGCTTATATAGCAAAGCCTTTAGTCCCGGTTCGTGGCACCAACTGGGACTAAAGGTAGGCATTAGTCCCGGTTGGTGCCACCAACCGGGACCAAAGCACTCTTTTCAGCAGCCCAAAGGGCGGGAAGCGGCGGCCTTTGGTCCCGGTTGGTGGAACCAACCGGGACTAAAAGGGGGGCATTGGTCCCGGTTGGTGCCACAAACCGGTACCAATGCACCCCTTTAGTCCTGGTTGGTGGCACCAACCGGGACCAAAGGCCTCTTGCTGCCCGCGTCGCGGCCAAAAGTTTAGTCCCACCTCGTTAGCCGAGGGGCGCCCGCACCAGTTTAAAAGCCGCGGCGCGGCTGCTGTCTCAAACTCCTCTCTATAGCAGGCTTCTGGGCCTAACTTTGGCGCGCTGCCCGTTGAGCCTTCTAGCCCTTCTCGGCCTGTATTTGCAAACCAGAGGGTTGGAAGGCCCAGCGGGCAGCGCCCCAACAATTTTTTTGCTGTATTTAGTTTTTTTGTTTTCTTTTTTGCTTTATTTATTTTGTTTTGTTTCTACTTACAACAAAAACTTATTTATTTTATTTTATTTTGTTTCTAATTAATTATTTATTTTACTTTATGATAATTCTTTTTGCT
>NC_057799.1:629155765-629177229 GCF_018294505.1 Triticum aestivum
AAAGTTTCTATCAAAAAAAGTTCTTTATGAAAATTCTTTTTGCTGTATTTAGTTTTTTTTTTGCTTTATTTATTTTGTTTTGTTTCTACTTACAACAAAAAACTTATTTATTTTATTTTATTTTGTTTCTAATTACTTATTTATTTTACTTTATGATAATTCTTTTTGCTATTAAAGTTTCTATCAAAAAAAGTTCTTTATGATAATTCTTTTTTTATTAAAGTTTATTTTATTTTGTCGTAACACAAGAAGTCCGGAGTTGTAATAAGTTATTAAAAATAAAAAAGAGGCGCAATGCTCGTTGATTAGCTTCAAGCCTTTTGGAATAGTGTAGACTGCACTGCACATAGCTCCATGCAGTCTACCTTATTCCTTAAGGCTTGAAGCTAAGCAACGTGAAGGTGAGCATTGCACCTCTTCTTCATCGTCTCTGCACTCAGGGCTTATAAACCGCTCCTAGTGCCTCTCAGCTAGCGAGGTGGGACTAAAAAACTGCTTAGTACGAAACTCTAGTACCGGTTCGTGCCACGAACCGGTACTAAAGGTGCTCGTGGGGCCACAGCCTCATTAGTACCGGTTCGTGGCACCAACCGGGACCAAAGGGTGGAATTGGTCCCGGTTCGTGCCACCAACCGGGACCAATGGCCTTGCACAGCGGCGTGGTGGTGGGAGTTTAGTCCCACCTCGCTAGCTGAGAGAGAGCGCACCTTTTTATAAGGTGCGGTGCGCCTGAGCTGTCGAGCTCCTCTCTAAAGCAGGCTTACGGGCCTAACCTCTATGTACATGCCTGTGGGCCTACTGGGCCTTCTACGGGCCTGAATCCTAGCCCATGGATGGGTTTCTAATCGTATTCAGGCCGTGGTGGCCTAGTAGGTGGCATAATTTTTAATTTTTGGCCTGTTATTTTTCATGCATTTACTAATTATTTTGCGCTATAAGACCCTAAAATTGAAAAGCATTTCAAATGAACTTTGAAAAGGTTGAAAGTTGGCATGGTATCATCATTTCATCCACATAGCATGTGCAACAAAGTTGAGAGGGTTACGGCAAAAACTAGATGCACTTCGTGTACAAAATGGACAATGGTATCATACTCGTCTGTTACAAAGCTGGCATGGTATCATCATAATAGTTGCGGGAGAAAGTCTTCACTTTTTCTTCGCTTGTGTCATTTGCTTATTGCGCCGTAACCATGGATAATCTTCATCGTTTATCAGGATGCTTGGGTCAGCCTTGACTTTGAAGGGAGGAATTTCATGAAACTTTTCATAATCTTCAGACATGTCTGTCTTGCCCTCCACTCCCACAATGTCCCTTTTTCCTGAAAGAACTATGTGGCGTTTGGCTCATCGTATGATGTATTCGCTTCCTTATCTTTTCTTTTTCTTGGTCTGGTAGACATGTCCTTCACATAGATAACCTGTGCCACATCATTGGCTAGGACGAACGGTTCGTCAGTGTACCCAAGATTGTTCAGATCCACTGTTGTCATTCCGTACTGTGGGTCTACCTGTACCCCGCCTCCTGACAGATTAACCCATTTGCACTTAAACAAAGGGACCTTAAAATCATGTCCGTAGTCAAGTTCCCATATGTCCATTATGTAACCATAATATGTGTCCTTTCCCCTCTCGGTTGCTGCATCAAAGCGGACACCGCTGTTTTGGTTGGTGCTCTTTTGATCTTGGGCGATCGTGTAAAATGTATTCCCATTTATCTCGTATCCTTTGTAAGTCAATACAGTCGAAGATGGTCCCCTGGACAACGAGTACAACTCATCACAAATAGTGGTGTCACCTCTGAGACGTGTTTCCAACCAACTGCTGAAAGTCCTGATGTGTTCACATGTAATCCAGTCGTCACACTGCTCCGGGTGTTTGGAGCGCAGACTGTTCTTGTGTTCATTGACATACGGGGTCACCAAGGTAGAGTCCTGTAGAACTGTGTAGTGTGCTTGAGACCAAGAATATCCGTCCCTGCATATTATTGAGTCCCCTCCAAGTGTGCCTTTTCCAGTCAGTCTCCCCTCATACCGCGATTTAGGGAGACCTACCTTCTTAAGGCCAGGAATGAAGTCAACACAAAACCCAATGACATCCTCTGTTTGATGGCCCATGGAGATGCTTCCTTCTGGCCTAGCACGGTTACGGACATATTTCTTTAGGACTCCCATGAACCTCTCAAAGGGGAACATATTGTGTAGAAATACGGGCCCCAGAATGACAATCTCGTCGACTAGATGAACTAGGACGTGCGTCATGATATTGAAGAAGGATGGTGGGAACACCAGCTCGAAACTGACAAGACATTGCGCCACATCACTCCTTGGCCTTGGTATGATTTCTGGATCGATCACCTTCTGAGAGATCTCATTAAGGAATGCACATAGCTTCACAATGGCTAATCGGACGTTTTCCGGTAGAAGCCCCCTCAATGCAACCGGAAGCAGTTGCGTCATAATCACGTGGCAGTCATGAGACTTTAGGTTCTAGAACTTTTTCTCTGGCATATTTATTATTCCCTTTATATTCAACGAGAAGCCAGTCGGGACCTTCATACTGAGCAGGCATTCAAAGAAGATTTCTTACTCTTCTTTCATAAGAGCGTAGCTGGCAGGACCTTCATACTGCTTCAGAGGCATGCCGTCTTTTTCGTGCAAACGTTGCAGGTTCTCCCGTGCCTCAGGTGTATCTTTTGTCTTCCCATACACGCCCAAGAAGCCTAGCAGGTTCACGCAAAGGTTCTTCGTCACGTGCATCACGTCGATTGAAGAGCGGAGCTCTAGCTCTTTCCAGTAGGGTAGGTCCCAAAATATAGATTTCTTCTTCCACATGGGTGCGTGTCCCTCAGCGTCATTCGGAACAGCTAGTCCGCCGGGACCCTTTCCAAAGATTACGTGTAAATCATTGACCATAGCAAGTACGTGATCACCGGTACGCATGGCGGGCATCTTCCGGTGATCTGCCTCGCCTTTGAAATGCTTGCCTTTGTTTCGACATTGATGGTTGGTCGAAAGAAATCGACGATGGCCCAGGTACACATTCTTCCTACATTTGTCCAGGTATATACTTTCAGTGTCATCTAAACAGTGTGTGCATGCGTGGTATCCCTTGTTTGTTTTTTCCTGAAAGGTTACTGAGAGCGGGCCAATCGTTGATGGTTACAAACAGCAACGCGTGCAGGTTAAATTCCTCCTGTTTGTGCTCATCCCACATACGTACACCGTTTCCATTCCAGAGCTGTAAAAGTTCTTCAACTAATGGCCTTAGGTACACATCAATGTCGTTGCTGGGTTGCTTAGGGCCTTGGATGAGAACTGGCATCATAATGAACTTCGGCTTCATGCACATCCAAGGAGGAAGGTTATACATACATAGAGTCACGGGCCAGGTGCTGTGATTGCTGCTCTGCTCCCCGAAAGGATTAATGCCATCCGCACTTAAACCAAACCATACGTTCCTTGGGTCAGCTGCAAACTCAGCCCAGTACTTTCTCTCGATTTTTCTCCACTGCGACCCGTCAGCGGGTGCTCTCAACTTCCCGTCTTTCATACGGTCCTCACTGTGCCATCGCATCAACTTGGCATGCTCTTCGTTTCTGAACAGACGTTTCAACCATGGTATTATAGGAGCATACCACATCACCTTCGCAGGAACCCTCTTCCTGGGGGGCTGGCCGTCAACATCACCAGGGTCATCTCGTCTGATCTTATACCGCAATGCACCGCATACCGGGCATGCGTTCAAATCCTTGTACGCACCGCGGTAGAGGATGCAGTCATTAGGGCATGCATGTATCTTCTGCACCTCCAATCCTAGAGGGCATACGACCTTCTTTGCTGTGTATGTACTGTCGGGCAATTCATTATCCTTTGGAAGCTTCTTCTTCAATATTTTCAATAGCTTCTCAAATCATTTGTCAGGCACAGCATTCTCTGCCTTCCACTGCAGCAATTCCAGTACGGTACCGAGCTTTGTGTTGCCATCTTCACAATTGGGGTACAACCCTTTTTTGTGATCCTCTAACATGAGATCGAACTTCAGCTTCTCCTTTTGACTTTCGCATTGCGTCCTTGCATCGACAATGACCCGGCGGAGATCATCATCATCGGGCACTGGTTCCTCTTGATCTTCAGCAGCTTCCCCCCTTGCAGCATCATTGGGCACATCGTCTGGTTCCTCTTGATCTTCAGCAGCTTCCCCCGTTGCAGCATCACCGTATTCAGGGGGCACATAGTTGTCATCGTCCTCTTCTCCTTTGCCGCCTTCCATCATAACCCCTATTTCTCCGTGCCTCGTCCAAACATTATAGTGTGGTATGAAACCCTTGTAAAGCAGGTGGGTGTAAAGGATTTTCCGGTCAGAGTAAGACTTCGTATTCCCACATATAGGGCATGGACAACACATAAAACCATTCTGCTTGTTTGCCTCAGCCACTTCGAGAAAATCATGCACGCCCTTAATGTACTCGGAGGTGTGTCTGTCACCGTACATCCATTGCCGGTTCATCTGCGTGCATTATATATAATTAAGTGTGTCAAAAACCATTACAGAACATCATGAATAGATAATTAAGTGACCAAATTAATAGAAGTTCATCATCACATTAAAACCAAAGTACATACATAGTTCTCATCTAACAACATATATATAGCTCTCCAGAGCATCTAAGTAATTAAACCATACACTGAAACTATGTAAAACATTTCAATGCGAAAACAAATGCGATCATAATCGCAACCAAGGTAACAATTGATCCAACGGCATAATGATACCAAGCCTCGGTATGAATGGCATATTTTCAAATCTTTCTAATCTTCAAGCGCATTGCATCCATCTTGATCTTGTGATCATCGACGACATCCGCAACATGCAACTCCAATATCATCTTCTCCTCCTCAATTTTTTTATTTTTTGCTTCAAGTAATTGTTTTCTTCTTCAACTAAATTTAACCTCTCGACAATAGGGTCGGTTAGAATTTCCTGTTCAACCACCTCCTAGATAAATAAAATCTATGTCACGTTGGTCGGCATATTTGTCATAAACAATAAATGAACCAAATAGTTATAAAAAGATAATATATACCACATCCGAATCATAGACAGGACGAGGGCCGACGGGGGCGGATACCAAAACCATCGCACTATGTAATAAGAAGGAATAATAAAAATAACAAAATTAGACAAGTATCTATCTAAAGTAAGAATTTTTTTCCTTTCAGAAAGAAGATAAGAACAAGAGGCTCCCCACGGTGGTGCTGGCGACGAGATCGGCTCAGGCGATCGACGGCGGTGAAGACGGGGACGGGACGTGACGGACCGCTAAACCTAGACAAATCTTGGGGAAAATGGAGCTCGGAGGTCGAGTTTCGAGAGGAGAAAGATTAACTAGTGTGGCTTAGACATTTCATCGAACTCCTCATGTGCATAGGAGGTGAGCTAGAGCACCCAAATGCCCTCCCCTCACCGGCCAGAAAAAACAGAGCACTGTGGAGTGCTCTGCTGTGGCGACGGGGTATATATAGGGAACTCATTGGTCCCGGTTCGTGGCACCAACCGGGACTAAAGGCCTTTGGTCCCGGATTGTGGCACCAACCGGGACCAATGCCCCCCCTTTAGTCCCAGTTGGTGGCACCAACCGGGACCAAAGGCCTTGTGCTGCCCCGCGTTAAAAGTTTAGTCCCACCTTGCTAGTTGAGAGGGCTCGAGAGTGGTTTATAAGCGCTGCTGCGCCCACCCTCTCGAGCTCCTCTCAACTGCAGTCTTTCGGGCCTAACCCTTCTCTTTGCCTGTGGGGCCTACTGGGCCTTCTGCGGGCCTGAATCCTGGCCCATGGATGGGTTTCAAGTTGTATTCAGGCCGTGGTGGCCAAGTAGGTGGCATAATTGTTTTTCTCCGTTTTTTGTTTTCTCTTTTGCTTTATTTGTTTTGTTTTGTTTCTACTTACAACAAAAAACTTATTTATTTTATTTCTAATTACTTATGTATTTTACTTTAATTATTTTATTTTTATTTATTTTACTGCTGCTATTTTTATCTATTTTACTGCTGCTATTTTTATTTAATTTATTAAGGTTTATTTATTTTAGTTACTATAGTTTATTTTATTTTATTTTATTAAGGTTTATTTATTTTTATTTATTTCATTAAGGTTTATTTATTTTATTTACTATAAAAAATGAACATAGATGCGCCTATAGAGAAAATTCAACCTAAATTCATAATAAATTTCTATGAAATTCAAAGAAATTTACTGTGAATTTAGGTCAAATTCCCTGTATAAGGGCATCTATTTTCACTTTGAGAGGAGCTCAACAAGGCAGAGAGGGACGGGCTTATAAACTGGTGTGAGCGCCCTTCGGTTGTCGAGGTGGGACTAAACACTGGCCGCAACTAGGACCAGTCCTTTAGTCCCGGTTTGTGGTATGAACCAGGACTAAAGGGTGGTGGGCCAGGAGCGTGGCCCATCGGTCCCGGTTTGTCCCACCAACCGGGACCAAAGGGGTCGGACGAACCGGGACCAATGCCCCCACGAGGCCCGGCAGGCCCCTGGCCGCACGAACCGGGACCAATGCTCGCATTAGTCCCGGTTCGTGACTGAACCGGGACTAATGTGGATATTGCCCTGTGACCAAAGCCCAGTTTTCTACTAGTGATACCCTATGCCTTGTGTAGTATAGTTAATTTTCTGCTTGATTTTAGTTATCAACATGCTTGTAGTTAGGGATCGCCTCGTGTTATTTTTTTTATGAATCGCCAGGGGACAAGCCGCCCCACCTGATTTTTAATTTTGCCTCACCTGAATTATATTACTCAATTGCAATTAAGAAAACATGTTCAAGCTGAACTACACAAGAGAGGGAGGTACCGAGACAACATACATGGTTCAGGGGCAGCGGCCATAGCTAGACGCCAAGAGCTTGCAGGAACGGCACCCTGCAGTTTTTTGTTTTTGTTCCTTTGCAAATGTATGTAGCCCACTAAATTTCTACTTTATATTTTCTTATTGAGGAAATCACAGATCCTTCTTTTTCCAGTCGGTGCATTGCCTTGTTTGACCATTTTGTAGTTAGCCCTATATGTGTTCTTGCATAATGATTCATAGTCCCCCTTTTTTCTTGCTGTTTATATCCAAGATTCCCTTTATGACTTTTTGATTTTTGTACCCATATATTGTTCTTGATTCTACTTTATTTAATGTTGATTAACATTGATCTTTGCTGCTAGTGATTATTTTAATCTACTTCAATCTAGTTTCTAAATTTACTTTATTTTACATCATTTATTTATAAGATTTGCATTTTCTAGTTAGGTTTCATTTTTTCAATTTGTAGCTCTAAATTTAATTGATTATTAATGTCTTGTGTGCAGCTATGGTTTGCCCTATTTGCCCTAGGCCTAATGGCCCTTGCCTTCCTAGTGATGAAGCTCTTATGGTGTTCTCTTTTGTTCTGGATGAAGCTTGCTGGAGGCGTGTGATAATCTCAATAACTTTCAGTTTGGGAGTTTTATCTTTCTTTTACTTATTATTTTCATTGGTGTTTATCCATTTTACAGTTCTTTAGTTGGATTTAATATGATGGTGCATATTCAATCCTTGCCGTGTTATTTTAATGCGTGATAGTTATGTCCTGGTATGGTATGAAACCATATAGCTTATGTGTTTTGCATGTGTGAAGTACAATGCTAGTCTTCATAGGATATTTCATTTGTTCGTATTTTAGTGTCACGACCGGCTTTTCAATAAAAATATTTATTGAGAAACCGATCCCTTTTACGAACCAATAGAGAAGAATTCCTTCTCACTGGTAGACAATGTCTTGATCACAAAAGAAAAATACCAGGAGTACTGAATATAATACAAGGTTGAGCGGAGACTGCTCAACAACTTATTACAAGCTCGCCAATAATACATAAAGGCGGATAGGGTGGCATAGCTACTAACTCGCGATAAAAGCGGTGGTGGATATATCACAGCGAAGTGGGTGATATGACTCCTGAAAACTAACAGCTCTTCGAGCGTCGGAGTGAGGCTCGAGGAGACTTATTGTGGGTGGCGGAAGCATATATGATACAAGTGACCAATATCCAGGATCACACGGGACTGACTGGGCCTCCTCTAGGCGTTGGACTCGCTATCAAACTCTTCATCCATGAGATCGCCTTCGTCAACATCTGGCCAAATCAACAAGCCAGGTGAGTACTATGAAAGTACTCGCAAGACAGTTTGGACATAAGATATAACAAATGTAAACATGATGCATAAGAACAGATCAACAAGCGCACTCAGACAACGAGATAATAATGCATGGGAAAATAAAGGGAAGTCGGGCGGTATTCCTCCCGAAATCCCAAAGTAATACTGAGGGCCAATCGAGTGTCTGAAAGACTCCTCGGAAGGGTAACGATACAATAACAATGCCGCAGTCGGGCGTCAAGGCGACACCACATAAAGGGCTTATAATAAAACTTAAAAGACAGTGCGTGCCACAGTCGGACGTCTGAGCGACATCACATAAAGGGCTTATATCAAAAAGTAAATAACAAGAGTGCCACAGTCGGACGTCTGAGCGACATCACATAAAGGGCGTATATCATAACTTAATAATTCAGTAGTTCAAGAATATAAATCATTCCAAGTACGAGATAAATAAAAGGTTAGTCCATCCATAGGAATAACGATTAAACTGGGTTTACCACTCAATCTTGTTCACCGGGGATTTACCACGAGGATTGACATAGATATAGATATACTGGCCATGGTCCTTGACCATAGATACGATGACTCGGAAGGATTTGACTCTGCAGAGGTTGTACTTTAACCACAGCCAACGGATTTCAGTACTCACGGGGACTAGTTCCGTTTACGGTGTTTTTGGAGAAACACATCTAACCAGTACACACCCATTCAACATTCCGATGCCAGGAATCACCCTCAGCAACGTTCAAGAAAAACCTTGAGACGGGGAGGCTACAACCTCACGTAGCATGGGATCATATTTATATACGCGCGCTCTAAGGGGTGCCCCCCTCTCGGTCCCAACCGGAAACACCCATGCCCCCTGACCGGATGACTGGCTTTAATCCAGGGCCATGGAACCCTCATCCGGGCCCCTCTATTTGGTGTGTACACGGAAAGAGGTTACAACTTACTACACCGTATTCTTGGCAGAAAACATGTGGCGGCACGGAAAGGGGAAGAACGATAACGTGACTTAGTCTATGTTAACATCGGAGTTTATCGGGCATCGTAAGGCTGGCATGCTACAACAATACCACCTTACTGCCTTTCATGTCACCACATGACTAGGCCATCTCTCATCAGAGATCACAGTAACTTCGGAGCACACGGATAGTTGCCTTACATGCAACAAGATACTCACCGATGCTCATATGCCATGCACAAACCATTCAGTCAAACATGCAAAACACCCGCCATATCAAAGGTTCAAACATGCTTGCCTGGTTCGGAGAAGTCGGAGTCTAGCTCGGCGAAGTTCGCGGCTCCGTCACCTCTTCCGGAACCTACGGTATAGCGAAAAACGTACACTAACGTGAACATCGACGCGTGCATAAAATTTGTTCCAAAAATTTTCCAAAAAAAAACTATTAAAAACTAGACAAAAATACAAGACGAACAGAAAAAGAATCACTCAAAAATCATCTTTTATTAAAAAGTTATAAGGGTTTTAGTCCAGGGACTAATCTATGATGAACCAGAAAAGATCCAGGGACTTAACTGAGAAAATAGAAAACGGTTCGGAGTAAAAGACGTCAGCCCAAAGAGAAAACGTATTTGCCCGAAGGCGCCAACAGAAAACGGTTCGAGGGGGAAGAAGAATAGAGGCTGACGGGGGGGGGTCCACACGTCAGGTTTGAAAACCTCGCCGGCGCCCGAAAACTGCGGTGGTCGCCGGCGTTGAACCACGGCGAGGCAGGGAGATCAGAGTGTACCAAGAGGTTCAGTGCGTCCTTCCGCGTCGGTGGGTGGTGGACTTGACCGACGAAGAGCACCACGTCGACGGCGACACTTTCTCCGGCGGACGGCGCCTCGGGCGATGGTGGAGAACTCCGGTGGGTGCTGCAAACTTCAAATTGAAGCGCGGGTCAGCAGAGTGGATGCACTAGAAGGCTACTGGCAAGAGCTGAGCGGTAGAGGTGCACGCACGGGAGCGAATCGAGCTGGATCCCGTGGCGGGTCGAGGCGGCCGGAGTTGGGGAAGAAGGCTCCCTCGGGGCTCTTCCAGTGGCTTGGCGTGGTATTGGAGGTGTGCAGAGGTGGTGTGGGTTCGGGTTCGAGCTCGGGGCCTCCATTTATAGGCGATTCGAGGGGGTGGCCGTGAACGGGAAATCTCCGGCGAGCGATTACGGCGAGGCAGTGGTTGAGCAGGGAGTTTATGTGGCCAGGCAGCATCAGGGAGGTTCACTGGTGCCGTTCCACTGCTAACCTTGGTCGGGCTTGGCGTAATGGCGCCGGTCCTCGACGGGGCGGCCGTACGGGCACGGCGGCGGCAGAGAGCGCGCTCCGCGCCTAGCAGTTCACGACGAGGGTGGCAGCGCGCACGGGGGAGTGGATGGCCACGCGGCGGCCTCCGGTGGCTTGGGCGGCGCTGGACGGCGCCGTCTACGCTGCGCCCCTCTCTGGCGGCCGCAAAGCCGCCGCTGCCGTCACTCACGGGGTGGCGCACCTCCTCCTGCTCGTCGCCGACGCCCGCAAACTTCCAGGCGTTCGTGCGGCGCCAGGGACAAGAAGGAGGGGACAGGGAGCAAGGCGCCACCGCGGTACTGGCGAGATCAACGTCGGGCTCTGAAGAAAACGACAACAGCTCTGAAACTGTTTATCTGAATTTACTGAACATGATAGCAACAGTGTCCAGCAGGTGTTCGATGAAATGATTTGGCAAGGAGAAAAAAATTTCTGGAGCTGGGATTTGGTGAGGTGACCTCTCAATGCACCCAGAGGCTGCCTGAATTTTCTCAGATTTTTAGGAGAAGAATTCAAATGAATTTCATCAAATTTGGCAAATGAGGTCCAAACTTGCAGCAAGTGTAGTTTGAAATATTTGAACTGGAGACCAGTGGATCTTCATGGATCCTGGTTGAGGGGTCAAAGGACTAGCTAGGGGAATTGGTTTGGAGGCATAACTCAAAGTAGAAATGGTAGTTCCTTTGGAAACCTCCAAAAGCTAGAATAGAGGGCAGAAATTGTTTTTGATGAGAAGTAAATGGAAACAAATATATGGAGAGGTTCAACTTGCTGGATTTGAAGAATAACTTGATACAAAGGTGGGGAAAGGCTTTTGGGAGGGGATTTCCACTTAGGTCATGGCAAGAGGAATTTTGAAAAGGGGAAAAGATCACTCAAAATGCCCTAGGGCTATTTAAAAGATTTTTCAAAAGAAACTTTCCCAAGTGAAAAGCATTTGGTTTTGAGTCCAAATAAAAAGGGCAGACCTCCAAGACCAAGAACCAAGTCTTGGGTGAATCCAAAACAAAACACTTGCCATAAAAGAAAATATTTTGAGAGGGAGAGTTCTTTAGAAGAAAATTTAAATACCCTCCTCAAAAAAAAAAGTTTGAAAAAATCCAATTAAAATTTTTTTGGGTGTCACAACACCTACCCCCTTAGGAAAAATCTCGTCCTCGAGATTTCAGCTGATCCTCAAATAGATGTGGGTACTCTGCCTGAAGAAAGTCTTCCCTTTCCCAGGTAGCTTCATCCTCGGTGTGATTGCTCCATTGGACCTTGAAATTTTTTGTTGTTTTCTGACGGGTTCTCCTTTCAGATTCTTCCAAAATCTTTACTGGCCGCTCTCTGTAGGTGAGGTCTGGTTGCACATCAATGCTCTCATGAGGTACATGCTTCTCCGGGTTACTCACACATTTTCTCAATTGTGAGACGTGGAATACGTCATGGACGTCTGACAGCTCCTTGGGTAGTTCTAGCTGGTAGGCTACGGTGCCTCTTCGTGCAACTATACAGAATGGTCCAATAAATCTTGGGGCTAGCTTGCCCTTAATTTTGAACCGTTGCAGGCCCCTCATAGGAGACACTCGCAGGTATACGAAATCACCGGGTTCAAAGCTGACCTCACGATGTTTCTGATCATAATAGCTCTTCTGCCGGCTTTGGGCTGTCTTGAGTCTGTCCCTGATCTGTTTAACCTTCTCCTCGGCCTCCTTGAGCATGTCTGGGCCGAAGATACGACTGTCACCCGTTTCTGACCAATTCAGTGGGGTACGACACCTCCGTCCGTACAATGCTTCATAGGGTGCCATTTGTAAGCTGGCTTGGTAACTGTTGTTGTAAGCAAACTCGGCATATGACAAACTTTCTTCCCAACTGGATCCATAGGTGAGTACACAAGCTCTCAGCATGTCCTCTAGGATTTGGTTCACGCGTTCCGTTTGTCCATCAGTCTGAGGGTGGTACGCTGTACTGAAAGCTAGTTGCGTGCCCAGAGCTTGTTGTAAGTGCTCCCAGAATTTAGAGACAATTCAGTGCCTCGGTCGGATATTATAGTCTTTGGGACTCCATGCAGACAAACTATACGGGAGAGATAAAGCTTGGCTAGCCTTTGAGTGGAGTAGGTCGTCTTCACGGGAATGAAATGAGCAACCTTGCTTAGTCGATCTGTGATGACCCATATGGCATCATTTCCGCGTTGAGATCGAGGTAGTCCGACGATGAAGTCCATTCCAATTTCATCCCATTTCCACTCAGGTATCCGGTTTGGCTGTAGTAGCCCTGCTGGCTTTTGATGCTCGGCTTTAATGCGCTGACATGAATCGTAACAAGCAATAAATGCGGCTATATCCCTTTTCATACCGAGCCACCAAAATCTTTCCTGAATGTCTTTGTACATTTTGGTTCCTCCAGGGTGGATCGAGTATGGAGCGGTGTGGCTTTCGGTTAGGATTTGTTGCTTGAGTTCCTCAATGTTAGGTACGCAAAGTCTGTCCCCGTACCATAATATTCCTTCATTGTCTGTGACGAACTCTGAAGCCTTGCCAAGGCCCATTTTTCTCTTTATACCTTCGATGCTGGGATGTCACTGCTGAGCCTTCTTAATTTGCTCCACTAGGGTGGGTTGTATCTCCAGACTTGATACGGTGCCCTCAGAGACTAACACCATGTTGAGTCTAGCGAACTCCTGCTGAAACTCAGGCCTCAAGTTTTGTGGACTGTCGTTGTCTGGGCTGGGGTTCCGACTAAGAGCATCTGCCACTACATTTGCTTTCCCTGGATGGTAGTGAATGCCGACATCATAGTCCTTGACCAATTCCAAACAGCGTCGTTGGCGTAAATTTAGCTCCGGTTGTGTGAAAATATATTTAAGGCTCTTATGGTCCGTATATATCTCACAACAATTACCCAACAGAAAGTGCCTCCACTCCTTGAGTGCATGGATGACCGCTGCTAGCTCCAAGTCATGAGTTGGATAATTTTCCTCATGCTTCCGTAGTTGCCGGGAAGCATACGCGACAACTTTGCCATCCTGCATCAGTACGCATCCGAGGCCTTTCCGGGACGCGTCACAATACACTTCAAAACTCTTGTGTATGTCTGGCACGGTCAAAACTGGTGCTGTTGTTAGTTTCTTCTTGAGTTCTTGGAAGCTTTTCTCGCATGCTTCCGTCCATACAAATTTCTTGTCTTTCTTGAGCAACTGTGTCATTGGTTTTGCCACAGTGGAGAATCCTTCAATAAATCTTCTGTAATATCCGGCCATTCCCAGGAAACTCCGCACATCTGTCACGTTGGCCGGTGGTTTCCAGTCAAGTATGGCTTTGATCTTTTCTGGGTCCACGGCCACGCCTTCTTGGGTCAATATATGGCCTAGGAAACCAACTTGCCTTAGCCAAAATTCACACTTGCTAAATTTGGCGTACAATTGATGTTTCCTTAATTCTCCCAGAACAATTCTGAGATGCTCAGCATGCTCTTCTGGTGTCCTTGAATATACCAGAATATCGTCAATGAACACCACAACAAATTTGTCCATCAATTTCATAAACACTTTGTTCATGAGGTGGACGAAATATGCGGGGGCGTTCGTTAATCCAAATGGCATTACTGTGAACTCATATAATCCATATCTGGAAGTGAATGCTGTCTTAGGGATATTATCCCGATCTTAAATCAATTTTTGAGAACACTTTGGCCTGCGCGAGTTGGTCAAACAAATCATTTATCCGTGGCATCGGATATTTGTTTTTGATGGTGACCATATTGAGAGCTCGATAGTCTATACACAATCTCAGTGTCCCATCCTTTTTCTTGGCGAACAACACTGGTGAACCCCATGGTGAGGAGCTGGCTCGAATAAATCCTTTGTCCAATAATTCCTTTATCTGCTTCTTCAACTCTACCAATTCTGAGGGTGCCATTCTATAAGGTTTCTTATAGATGGGAGCGGTGCCAGGCGCTAGTTCAATGCTGAATTCTATCTCTCGGTCTGGTGGCATGCCTGGTAGTTCTTCAGGGAATACGTCTGGAAACTCGCACACCACTGGAACTTTTCTCAATTCTGAAATGTCCACTATGTTCAGCTTTGGTTGCCGTGACCGTGGTCTTTCTTGAGCTGTAACCTTTATTGTCTTGCCGTGATGATGAGTGAGGATCACAGTCTGATTGAAACAGTCAATAAATACTTTGTTGGTGGTCAACCAGTCCATCCCTAGGATGACATCCAGCCTTATTTTCCAACACGATGAGATTAGCTTGAAACTTTAATCCTTCAAACTCAATGATCACTCCTTGGCAGTAGCTCTGAGCGATCTGCTTAGTTCCGGGGGACTTGATGATCATAGATTTTTCCAAGGGAAGTATCGGAAAACCATGTTGTAAAACAAAACTCTTCGAAACGAACGAGTGAGAAGCTCCAGAATCAAACAAAACCGTGGCAGGTACTGTGTTGACAGGGAACGTACCGAGTACGATGTCTGGGGCATTCTGGGCTTCTTCCCTGGTCACATGGTTCAGGTGACCCTTCCTATGATTGTTGCCAGGATTGAAATTGTTGCGCTTGGGGGCTGGATTGTTCCCACCATTGTTCGGCTTGGGGGCCGAGTTCTTTGGTTTTGGGCACTGTTTAGCATAGTGCCCTTCTTCACCACAAGCATAGCATGTGACCCCTGGACGGTACGTGAAGTCCTTGTCCCTGGAATGAAACTGTCTGGTTGGCCTTAGATCAGTAGTCGTGGATTTCCTTGCTTCAGTCCTCTGAACATCAGTCTTGCTTCGGTTGTTGCGAGCAAGGGTCGTCTTATCCCTCTTTTGCTTACGGATATCCTCCAGACTGCGGTGCTCATTCTCCAAGGTAATGGCCTTGTCAACCAGAGTTTTGAAATCTGGGAAAGTGTGTACGACCAGTTGGCATCTTAACGCCGGTGCCAGGCCGTCCAAGAATTTCTCCATCCTCTTGTTCTCAGTCATATGCTCGTCGTAGGCATAACGAGATAGCTGGGTAAACTGACCGTTGTATTCTGTCACTGACATGCCTCTTTGCTTGAGGTCATCAAATTCTCTTTTCTTGATTTTTATGATGCTCCTGGGGATGTGTGCCCCACGAAAGCCTTCCTTAAACTCTTCCCAGGTGATGTTGTGTTCACTGGGATGCATGTGTAGGAAGTTTTCCCACCATGCTGCAGCTGCTCCAGTGAGGTAGTGAGGTGCATAAAGCACCTTCTCATGATCTGAGCACTGAGCAATAATCAGCTTTCTTTCGATGTCACGAAGCCAATCATCGGCCTCAAGTGGCCTATCAGTGTGAGCAAACGTTGGAGGGCGAGTCTTCTGTAATTCAGACAACTTGGAGTGTGGTTGATAGGGCTCACGGTGGTTTCCCATATTGATGACGTGATTCATCATCTCTTGGTGTTGCTGTTGGCTTTGTTCGGAAAGGCGGCACACTTGAGATAAGGCCGCTTCGCTGTCTTGTTGACTAGACTGTCCCTGAGTGAAGTTGTTGCTGGTCTGTGTTCCATAAACTTCTTCTGGTTGATTGGGCATGGAACGAGTCCACGGACGAGACATTTTCCACTCTGGGGTATTATTTAGCAAAACTCATGAGAAGAACTGTGTGGCACACGGAAAATCTTGCAAAGGCAAAAATTTAAAAGACCTCAAGATTTTTCAAGAAAACAAAAATGGTTTCGCACGGAGAAGAACTGCTCAACACAAATCTTGCACGCGATACGCAAACATACGATACAGCACTCAGGATGTGAGTACACATTCCTGACATGTTATTAAGGCTAGCACACCCCTCCGGAATGCAGCGCACACAACTACTACAAACTTAAGTACATAAAACATAACATACATGCAGACACAACGCGCGGCTACTCGGTGCCCTCAGTCGGAGATGGTGAAGATGTCCTTCCCTTTGCCGAGGGTAAGACCCAGCGGTGCACGAGACTCAACCTCCACCTCCTCTCTAGTAGGCTCCAGGCGCATAGCACTGCGCTGAGGTGATGGTGCGGGAGCGACAGGCGGCAGCGCGTGAGCGGCAGGCGGTGCAGCTCTGACTGGAGTAGGAGCGATGACTCGGTCGAACTCCTCTGCGGTAGGCAGACAGCGAGCAGTGGCCAAAATGGCCGGTGAATAAGATGCTGAGGACGAGACATAAGTCAGTGGCGGTGCCATGTGGAGAAGTTCCTTCCTGCTGGCAGGACCGCCCCGAACTAAGTCCATGCGGGCAGCCACAAGATCGTCCACGAGGTTGTCGAAAGATTCCTCCAGAGCTTTGAGATACTCCACAACCATCTCGATGACTTCATCTCGCTCTCCCCTATGGCAGGCGAATGCATAGTGACAAGTATATGGCACATGGCATGGGAGGTAGCGGTAGCGACGAGTCTTCATCATAGGAAGAATGTCCCGATGGCGAGCTATCGCCTCACGGGCAGCCATCTGCATGGCATGCCTCTCCGTAGGCATGGCCCTTCCCACAAAACGGAAGTGGCGAGACGCAGAACGTCCTCCCTTGAATTGCACCACGGCCTGGTGCATAGACACGCCGTCGCTGAGCTTGTGCTGGTAAAGTGTGAACTCTGGACGAGTCGCTTGCCCGATCGCGAGCTTGGTGATGGAGACGAGTAGTTTGACAAACCCCTCGGGCACATTAGTGAACACCCGAGTCTCGCAGTTGTTGCCAGCCATCTACAAAAGTAGGCAAAAATTCTGAGTAGTCATGTCATAAATTTATGATGACCAACAGAAAATAGCTACAATTGCAAAATGCTGAAAAAGCGCTAAAGACGCTAATAACCGATTAGCGATCGCACCTAGTGGATTCCTACAGTCAGCCTGGCTCTGATACCAAGCTTGTCACGACCGGCTTTTCAATAAAAATATTTATTGAGAAACCGATCCCTTTTACGGACCAATAGAGAAGAATTCCTTCTCACTGGTAGACAATGTCTTGATCACAGAAGAAAAATACCAGGAGTACTAAATATAATACAAGGTTGAGCGGAGACTGCTCAACAACTTATTACAAGCTCGCCAATAATACATAAAGGCGGATAGGGTGGCATAGCTACTAACTCGCGATAAAAGCAGTGGTGGATATATCACAACGAAGTGGGTGATATGACTCCTGAAAACTAACAGCTCTTCGAGCGTCGGAGTGAGGCTCGAGGAGACTTATTGTGGGTGGCGGAAGCGTATATGATACAAGTGACCAATATCCAGGATCGCACGGGACTGACTGGGACTCCTCTAGGCGTCGGACTCGCTATCAAACTCTTCATCCATGAGATCGCCTTCGTCAACATCTGGCCAAATCAACAAGCCAGGTGAGTACTATGAAAGTACTCGCAAGACAGTTTGGACATAAGATATAACAAATGTAAACATGATGCATAAGAACAGATCAACAAGCGCACTCAGACAACGAGATAATAATGCATGGGAAAATAAAGGGAAGTCTGGCGGTAGTCCTCCCGAAATCCCAAAGTAATACTGAGGGCCAATCGAGTGTCTGAAAGACTCCTCGGAAGGGTAACGATACAATAACAATGCCGCAGTCGGGCGTCAAGGCGACACCACATAAAGGGCTTATAATAAAACTTAAAAGACAGTGCTGCCACAGTCGGACGTCTGAGCGACATCACATAAAGGGCTTATATCAAAAAGTAAATAACAAGAGTGCCACAGTCGGACGGCTGAGCGACATCACATAAAGGGCTTATATCAAAAAGTAAATAACAAGTGTGCCACAGTCGGACGTCTGAGCGACATCACATAAAGGGCGTATATCATAACTTAATAATTCAGTAGTTCAAGAATATAAATCATTCCAAGTACGAGATAAATAAAAGGTTAGTCCATCCATAGGAATAACGATTAAACTGGGTTTACCACTCAAGCTTTTTCACCGGGGATTTACCACGACGATTGACATAGATATAGATATACTGGCCATGGTCCTTGACCATAGATACGATGACTCGGAAGGATTTGACTCTGCAGAGTTTGTACTTTAACCACAGCCAACGGATTTCAGTAGTCACGGGGACTAGTTCCGTTTACGGTGTTTTAGGAGAAACACATCTAACCAGTACACACCCATTCAACATTCCGATGCCAGGAATCACCCTCGGCAACGTTCAAGAAAAACCTTGAGACGGGGAGGCTACAACCTCACGTAGCATGGGATCAAATTTATATACGCGCGCTCTAAGGGGTGCCCCCCTCTCGGTCCCAACCGGAAACACCCATGCCCCCTTACCGGATGACTGGCTTTAATCCAGGGCCATGGAACCCTCATCCGGCCCCTCTATTTGGTGTGTACACGGAAAGAGGTTACCAACTTACTACACCGTATTCTTGGCAGAAAACATGTGGCGGCACGGAAAGGGGAAGAACGATAACGTGACTCAGTCCACGTTAACATCGGAGTTTATCGGACATCGTAAGGCTGGCATGCTACAACAATACCACCTTACTGCCTTTCATGTCACCACATGACTAGGCCATCTCTCATCAGAGATCACAGTAACTTCGGAGCACACGGATAGTTGCCTTACATGCAACGAGATACTCACCGATGCTCATATGCCATGCACAAACCATTCAGGCAAACATGCAAAACACCCGCCATATCAAAGGTTCAAACATGCTTGCCTGGTTCGGAGAAGTCGGAGTCTAGCTCGGCGAAGTTCGCGGCTCCGTCACCTCTTCCGGAACCTACGGTGTAGCGAAAAACGTACACTAACGTGAACATCGACGCGTGCATAAAATTTGTTCCAAAAAATTTCCAAATAAAAACTACAAAAAACTAGACAAAAATACAAGACTGACAAAAAAAGAATCACTCAAAAATCATCTTTTATTAAAAAGTTATAAGGGTTTTAGTCCAGGGACTAATCTATGATGAAACAGAAAAGATCCAGGGACTTAACTGAGAAAACAGAAAATGGTTCGGAGTAAAAGACGTCAGCCCAAAGAGAAAACGTTTTTGCCCGAAGGCGCCAACAGAAAATGGTTCGAGGGGGAAGAAGAATAGAGGCTGACGGGGGGGTCCACACGTAAGGTTTGAAAACCTCGCCGGCGCCCGAAGACTGCGGTGGTCGCCGGCGTTGAACCACGGCGAGGCAGGGAGATCGGAGTGTACCAAGAGGTTCAGTGCGTCCTTCCGCATCGGTGGGTGGTGGACTTGACCGACGGAGAGCACCACGTCGACGGCGATACTTTCTCCGGCGGACGGCGGCTCGGGCGATGGTGGAGAACTCCGGTGGGTGCTGCAAACTTCAAATTGAAGCGCGGGTCAGCAGAGTGGATGCACTAGAAGGCTACTGGCAAGAGCTGAGCGGTAGAGGTGCACGCACGGGAGCGAATCGAGCTGGATCCCGTGGCGAGTCGAGGCGGCCGGAGTTGGGGAAGAAGGCGCCCTCGGGGCTCTTCCAGTGGCTTGGCGTGGTATTGGAGGTGTGCAGAGGTGGTGTGGGTTCGGGTTCGAGCTCGGGGCCTCTATTTATAGGCGATTCGAGGGGGTGGCCGTGAACGGGAAATCTCCGGCGAGCGATTACGGCGAGGCAGTGGTTGAGCACGGAGTTTAAGTGGCCAGGCAACATCAGGGAGGTTCACTGGTGCCGTTCCACTGCTAACCTTGGTCGGGCTTGGCGTAATGGCGCCGGTCCTCGACGGGGCGGCCGTACGGGCACGGCGGCGGCAGAGAGCGTGCTCCGCGCCTAGCAGTTCACGACGAGGGTGGCAGCACGCACGGGGGAGTGGATGGCCACGCGGCGGCCTCCGGTGGCTTGGGCGGCGCTGGACGGCGCCGTCTACGCTGCGCCCCTCTCTGGCGGCCGCAAAGCCGCCGCTGCCGTCGCTCACGGGGTGGCGCACCTCCTCCTGCTCGTCGCCGACGCCCGCAAACTTCCAGGCGCTCGTGCGGCGCCAGGTACAAGAAGGAGGGGACGGGTAGCAAGGCGCCACCGTGGTACTGGCGAGATCGACGTCGGGCTCTGAAGAAAACGACAGCAGCTCTGAAACTGTTTATCTGAATTTACTGAACATGATAGCAACAGTGTCCAGCAGGTGTTCGATGAAATGATTTGGCAAAGAGAAAAAAATTTCTGGAGCTGGGATTTGGTGAGGTGACCTCTCAATGCACCCGGAGGCTGCCTGAATTTTCTCAGATTTTTAGGAGAAGAATTCAAATGAATTTCATCAAATTTGGCAAATGAGGTCCAAACTTGCAGCAAGTGTAGTTTGAAATATTTGAACTGGAGACCAGTGGATCTTCATGGATCCTGGTTGAGGGCTCAAAGGACTAGCTAGGGGAATTGGTTTGGAGGCAGAACTCAAAGTGTAACATCCCAAATTTCCAATTTGGTATGTTATACATAGATTATCATTGCATATCATGTTTTATTTCATTTTGACAAATCCTCGATAAATCCTAAGCAACTCAAGGACCCTCGGAGAGAATTGGGGATTTTCTCGAATTTTCATATTTGATTTTTATCAAATAATAAGACGAGGATTTTGGTTTTAATTATTTTCTCTCCGGAAAAATATTTCATTCTTAAAATAAACGAGAGGAGAAAATATGACTTCTCCAAAACAATTGAAATACCGGAGGAAAAATGTTAAAATCATTATTTGTAAATTATTTGTAATTTTTATTGCATTTAAAAATATGCATGTTTTCAAAATATTTATTTTTGATTTTAAAAATGTTCACCCTATTCTAGATTTTTTTTAACTAGACAGGGAAAATTTATTTCATATTTTTCTGATTTTTTATTTATTTTTCTACGCAATTTTCTTCGCGGAACTTATTTTAAAAAAAAACCGCGCCCGACTGGGCCGAGGCCCAGCCGAGCCAGGCCGGCCCGCCCGTCGTCTCCTCCCCACGCACGCCGCCCGCCGCCGCCGGAGTCCGGCTCGGACACGTCGCCGCCGCCGCGCCTTGCCCCCTCCTCCAAGCACCTCCCCCCCCTCTCATA
>NC_057799.1:629177819-629185752 GCF_018294505.1 Triticum aestivum
CCGGAGCTCTACCCCGACGAGGTAGACCTCGCCCCGTTTGCCGGTTTTTTTGAAAAAAAAAACCCTAGATCGATTTTTTTTCGGTTTTCTTATTTTACGAGCGTTCACCGAACCATTCGTTTTAACGAACGCGTTCGTCGGTTTTTCTCTGTTAACGAACGTCCGTTCTTTAACCGTTCGTCCGTTTTTCTTTTTCGGCGGATTTTTTCTCGTTATTTTCTCAGATTCGATTTCTGATCGAATCTTCGTTTCTGTTTAACTTCTCGCTCGTTTATCGGAATCAGGCGATTCAAGCGCCTACAGTTTCGTCTCGAAATTCTCTTTCCGTTTAACCTACTCAAACAAGTTTTTGCAACAGTAAAACTTGACCTAGATCCAGATTAGAAAACGAAGTTTCTTTCTTCCGCCGTTTGACTTTCGTTGCTTCTTTCGAGTTGATTCTTTTTGCAAACCGGAGTTCTTAAGTTGAACTTTCTGGTTGGATGTTTCATTCGAGTTTTACCTGTGCATTAGTTGAGTACTGATTGTACGCTTGTCTGTTTGCGATAGAGTACCCGGAGTGTGCCGCTTGTTACTTCGAATCGCTAGGTTTTGCGGATCATCAGCAAGGCAAGTAACACTTTGATCATATACCGTCCATACCCAGTTTTATTGCATTAGATCTGTTACCTTCAAACACATTGCATGATTAGGATCTAATAAACTGTGGGTATTGGGAAGTAGTTGAGGTAGTACCTATTACCTGTTTTCTATCAAACCCTTGGGAGTTACTTCTACGTTGCTTTTATTATTGCCATGCTATGCTCGTAGACGTGGATTGGGTTTGAGTGAAATTCATGACAGATGTGAGATTGTTAATTAATGGTTTACGTAAGGTGGCAACTTAAACTCACATCTGGGTGGATTGAGGTACCTGGGTATTCCAGGATTGCCTATTTTTCTTTTGGACCGCCACCCAGGTTCAAAGGGATCATGAGATTTTTCATGCTAGAAACTTCCGTGTGCAGCCGCAAGCTATTATGGGCTCTAGCATAGTTGACTAAGTTGTGTGAACTCTTACAGTGGTAGACTAGCAGATGTAGGGGAAAGTAGGTGTAACGGTCTACCCATACGTAAGGTGCAAACACTTCTGAAAGACTGTGTCTTGGTCATCCGTTACTCAAACACCATGTAGTGCGAGTAATCCAACGGAGGAGATCAAGTCTTGTGGAAAAAGTGCACAACCTCTGCAGAGTCTACAAACTGATCATGATTAGCCGTGTCCCCGGTTATGGACAACTTGAGTATCTAGTACTTGGATTATCATGTGAATCTCAACACTATGTTACTTCTAATTAATTTTGTTGGGTTATTGATGATCTTTTAATTGGGATTGAGATGCTGTCAACCATCTCAATGTTTCACAACCACCATGATAGTTAAATAAAATTTATTCCTTTTGAAGTAGGATAAAATTGGCTTTTCGCAAAACTGTAACCATAGAGCTTTCCACCAGCCATATATGCATGTAGTATAGCATTATTATTGTTCATTGCTCTCTATGTGTTACTTTGCCAGCATATTCTATGTGCTGACCCGTTTTCGGGCTGCAACGTTTCATGTTGCAGACTTTTCAGACGACGAGTAAGGTGCCTTAGGTCGTGGTCTTATACTCAGTGATGCCGCTGGAGTTGATGGACTCACTTATCTTCCAAGTCTTCCGCTGTTATCGTTATTAGATGGCCTTAAGCCATGTTTATCATACTTAATCTCTTTGGAGATATTCGATGTAATAAGTGTGTGATTGCTACTCTGTTATAAATCCTCCATTTGTACTGTGCATGTCAGCATTACTCATCCAGGGATGACACTGGTGCACAGCAGCACAGGCCATTTGAGGTCTGGATGCTACAAAGTTGGTATTAGAGCACACACTGACTATAGGACACGACCACTAAGCTTAAGCCCTAGAAAACTTCTCTCTTCTCATTTCTGACCCCTCTCCACTTTCTACTCTTTTAGGAATGGCAAATGCAAGGAGCAAGTTCATGCAACCAGATGAAGACACGCCGTTTGGACGACATTTGAAGGAAGTCACCAAGTACTTGAACATAGGAATACCAAGCGTCACCGGAACCTACAACGCCACATTACCTGAAGAGGAGAGCTGGAAGATTCAAGTTATCATTCCAGGAAGGATGTTTAGTGCCATGAGATTGGCTTTTGAAGCACCAACTTGGAGTTTAGGGAAGAGCATGGCCGCACACATCGCCATGGGACGCATTGGAGAAGTCTACCACCAGGAGCTTAAGGATACGATTTATCAAATTTGTGGACGTCGAGACGCGCAATGGGAGATGATCAAGACCAAGAAGGATGGATCAATTGCAGCTTTCATCCAGGAACAGAACCAACATATTCGTCGCCAGGAAAACCAGATGTGCACGGACAAGGAAGAACTAAAGAACGCATTTACAAAGATCAAGGAACTCCAAGAAGAACTCAAGACTACACGCGAAGATTATTTGGAGGAAATCAACGCACTTGTCGGGAAGATTGACGACCTGGAGAAGAAGATTGGAGCATCCGTGGGAAATCCAGTACCAAAAGCCGAAGTCGACGAATGCACTTGTCCGGATAACTACATCATCATCGACGACACCGACTCGGAACCAAGTGAAGAAGAATGGATTGATGAAGCTGGAGCAGACATCATGGAGTCTTCATCGGATCAGAATTTTTAGTAGACCACCATACCAGTACTAGTTTTACCTCCATTTAGTAGTATAGTTCAAGCACTTTGTAACGCTAGTTAGATCGATTGTTTGTCTTGTTTGGATTGATTGAGTGATATTGATTGAATTTGTCTCATGAGCATATGGTTAGTGTTTCTCTCTAGAACTCATTCTATTCTTAATTCTCATCTTTTCTAAACCCATCAGATGCCTCCGAGACGCGACACCGGATTTGTTTTTCCGCCAGAGATCACCCAGTTGATTCAGCAACAGAATGCCCTGATGCAAGTGTTAGTTCAGAACCAAGGCAACAACAACAACAAGAACAACCCACCGCCACCACCACCTGTTGATCACTTAGCCCGTTTCCTAAGGTTAAACCCGCCGGTGTTTTCCAGTAGCACCGAGCCGATTGTTGCAGATGATTGGCTCCGCAAAGTTGGAAGGGAGTTGACCACTGCAGGATGCACAGATGCGGAAAGAGTGCGTTTTGCCGCACATCAGCTTGATGGACCCGCAGCATCATGGTGGGAGAATCATACAGCCACGCACCCTATTGACACTGTCACATGGGACCAGTTTCAGCAAGCTTTCCGTACAGCTCATGTTTCAGCAGGAGCTATGGCTATGAAGAAGCGTGAGTTTCGTAACCTACGCCAAGGAGGACGCACCGTAGGCCAGTATGTGGAGGAATTCAGAAAGCTAGCACGTTATGCACCAGATGACGTTGCTACAGATGCTGCCAAGCAAGAGAAGTTTCTGGAAGGATTGAATGATGAGCTGAGTATGCAATTGATGGTAGCAACTTTCAACAACTACCAGGAGCTGGTAGATAGAGCTCTCATGATTGAAGGGAAGCAACAGCAGATTGAAAACCGCAAGAGGAAGTATGGACAAGGGAAGTACAATTCTGGAGCCCAGCAGAAGCCACGATTTACCCCGAAGCCGGGAGGACAGTTTCAGCATACCCATGGAGGAGGTAGTTCGCACAACCATAATGGCTCCAAGAATGGTAATGGGAATGGAGGAAGCAACGGACAGAACCGCACCAACCCATCTACCCCAGCCAAGAGGGACCTGAGCCAAGTCACTTGTTTTAAGTGCCAGAAGAATGGACATTATGCCAACGAATGTCCCGAAGCCCAAAATGGAAATGGCAATGGAAGCTCTGGGAAGAAGCCAAACCCGTTCAACAAAGGACATGTGAACCACGTGAGCGTGGAGGAGGTTGAAGCTCAGCCTGATGCAGTAATAGGTAAGTTTTTGGTTAAGTCATTTACTGCAACTGTTCTTTTCGATACTGGTGCATCGCATTCATACATATCAAGGGGATTCGTGAATAAGTTTAAGATGTCCACCAAAGTTCTCAGAAACCCTATGTTAGTAACCTCGCCAGGAGCAGAGTATATGGCCACCCAAGGATGTTTTCAGATACCATTGGCCATTGGTAGGCATGTTTTCCCCTCAGACCTCATTGTTTTGGAATCGCAAGGTTTGGATGTGATTCTGGGAATGGATTGGCTATCATTGTATGGAGGAAACATCGATTGTGCCAGCAAGACTATTTTGCTTACCACCCCAGAAGGAAAACGGATCAAGTATGTATCCAGGCATATGCCGAAGAGGACTCAAGTGAATTCCTTATCATGAGTTGTACAGGAGGAAGTACCAGTGGTGAAGGATTATCCGGATGTATTTCCAGAAGAGTTGCCAGGCATGCCACCGGATAGAGACATTGAGTTCTTGATTGAACTATTGCCAGGCACCGGGCCAATATCTAAGAGACCGTACAGGATGCCCGCTAAGGATTTGGAGGAAATTAAGAAGCAGATCAAGGAGTTACTGGATAAAGGCTATATTCGCCCAAGTTCGTCACCTTGGGGATCACCAGTACTTCTAGTGGAGAAGAAAGATGGATCATTAAGGATGGTTGTTGATTACCGAGGATTGAATGAAGTGACCATCAAAAACAAGTACCCACTGCCGATGATAAATGATTTGTTTGACCGCCTGCAAGGAGCTAAAGTATTTTCCAAGATCAATCTACGATCAGGATACCATCAGTTAAAGATTCGAGAGCAGGATATACCAAAGACGGCATTTACCACCAGATATGGATTGTATGAGTATACCGTTATGTCATTTGGACTGACTAACACACCTGCCTATTTCATGAACCTGATGAACAAAGTGTTTATGGAGTTTTTGGATAAGTTCGTCGTGGTATTCATTGATGATATTTTAATCTTTTCCAAGGATGAAGAAGAGCATGAGGAGCATTTGCGATTGGTACTTGAGAAGCTCAGAGAACATCAGTTATATGCCAAGTTCAGCAAATGTGAGTTTTGGTTGAAGGAAGTTGGATTTCTTGGACATGTTATCTCTGGAGAAGGAATAGCAGTAGACCCTGCCAAGGTTGACACAGTGACAAGTTGGGAATCACCCACGACAGTTGGAGAAATCCGGAGTTTTCTTGGACTTGCAGGATACTACCGGAGATTTATCGAGAATTTCTCGAAGATTGCTAAGCCCATGACTGAACTATTGAAGAAGGACACCAAATTCAATTGGACTGAGGAATGTGAAGCTAGTTTCCAAGAGTTGAAGAAACGATTGGTTACCTCACCAGTGTTGATTCTGCCAGATCAACGCAAGGACTATGAAGTTTATTGCGACGCTTCTCGTCGAGGACTTGGAGCAGTGCTTATGCAGGAAGGAAGAGTTGTTTCGTATGCTTCACGACAACTTAAACCCCATGAGAAGAATTATGCTATACATGATTTTGAATTAGCAGCCGTGGTGCATGCATTGAAGACATGGAGACATTTTCTCATCGGAAACCATTGTGAGGTGTACACGGATCACAAGAGTTTGAAGTATATTTTCACACAGAAAGAGTTAAATCTCAGACAGAGGAGATGGTTGGAGCTCATTAAAGACTATGATATGAGATTGCATTATCACCCTGGAAAGGCTAACGTAGTAGCAGATGCGTTAAGCCGCAAGAGCCATATCAACACCCTCATGACAGGAGAGTTACCTCAGGAGTTAGCCGAGGATCTACGCGAGCTATGTTTGGAGATAGTCCCAAGAGGCTATTTAGCGACATTGGAGATTCAGTCTACCTTGATGGAAAGGATCAGGGAAGCCCAGAAGTCAGACAAGGAGATTAAAGAGATAAAAGAGAAGATGAGCAAAGGAAAAGCCAAGGGATTTCGGGAGGATGAGCACGATACCCTATGGTTTGAGGACCGCGTATATGTGCCAAATGATCCGGAGATCAGAAAGTTGATTTTGCAAGAAGCCCATGATTCACCATACTCGATTCACCCAGGGAATACCAAGATGTATTTGGATTTGAAGAATACTTTCTGGTGGACCGGAATGAAGAAGGATATTGCGGAGTATGTAGCAGTTTGTGATGTATGTCAGAGAGTGAAGGCAGAGCATCAGAAGCCAGCAGGATTGCTACAACCATTGCCGATACCCGAATGGAAGTGGGATAAAATAGGCATGGATTTTATCACAGGATTACCCAGGACTCGTTCCGGCTATGACTCAATATGGGTTGTAGTTGATCGATTGACGAAAGTAGCTCATTTTATTCTAGTGAAGACCACTTACACCAGTGCTAAGTTGGCAAACATATACATGACCAGGATAGTATGTTTGCATGGAGTTCCGAGGACTATTGTATCAGACAGAGGAACCCAATTTACCTCGAAGTTTTGGAAGCAGCTACATGAAACATTGGGAACCAGGCTGGAATTTAGTACAGCATTTCACCCACAGACAGATGGACAGACCGAGAGAGTCAACCAGATTTTGGAGGACATGTTGAGAGCCTGTGCGCTAGATTATGGATCAAGTTGGGACGACAATTTGCCATATGCGGAGTTTTCATATAACAACAGTTATCAAACCAGTTTGAAGATGGCCCCTTTCGAAGCTTTTTACGGAAGGAGGTGTAGAACACCGTTGTTATGGGACGAAGTTGGAGACCGTCAGTTGTTTGGACCAGATTTGATTAAGGAGTCTGAACAGAGAGTAAGGTTGATTCGCGATAGGCTCAAGGTAGCCCAGTCCAGGCAGAAGAGTTATGCGGATTCTAAACGAAAAGAGACAGTTCACAAAGTCGGAGACAGAATGTATCTTCGAGTATCACCCGTTCGAGGAGTGAAGCGCTTTGGAGTTAAGGGAAAGTTAGCGCCCCGTTTTATCGGACCAAACAGAGTATTGGAACGTATGGGAGAAGTTGCTTACAAGCTGGAATTGCCCGAAGGATTGTCTGAAGTACATGATGTATTTCATGTTTCACAATTGAAGAAGTGCCACGCAGAGATGGCTGAGATACCACTGAGAGATACTGTGCCACTGGAAGCGATTCAGTTGGAAAGTGATTTGACTTATGAGGAGAAACCAGTGAAAATTCTCGAGTATGCCAGCCGAGTTACCCGCAGCAAGGTTATCAAGTTTTGCAAAGTTCAGTGGAGTCACCACACGGAAGATGAGGCCACCTGGGAGCGAGAGGAAGATCTATGGAAAAACCACTCCCACCTGTTTTCTAGCCAACCCGAATCTCGAGGGCGAGATTCATCTTAAGGGGGGTAGGTTTGTAACATCCCAAATTTCCAATTTGGTATGTTATACATAGATCATCATTGCATATCATGTTTTATTTCATTTTGACAAATCCTCGTTAAATCCTAAGCAACTCAAGGACCCTCGGAAAGAGTTGGGGATTTTCTCGAATTTTCATATTTGATTTTTATCAAATAATAAGACGAGGATTTTGGTTTTAATTATTTTCTCTCCGGAAAAATATTTCATTCTTAAAATAAACGAGAGGAGAAAATATGACTTCTCCAAAACAATTGAAATACCGGAGGAAAAATGTTAAAATCATTATTTGGAAATTATTTGGATTTTATTTGTAATTTTTATTGCATTTAAAAATATGCATGTTTTCAAAATATTTATTTTTGATTTTAAAAATGTTCACCCTATTCTAGATTTTTTTTAACTAGACGGGGAAAATTTATTTCATATTTTTCTGATTTTTTATTTATTTTTCTACGCAATTTTCTTCGCGGAACTTATTTAAAAAAAAAACCGCGCCCGACTGGGCCGAGGCCCAGCCGAGCCAGGCCGGCCCGCCCGTCGTCTCCTCCCCACGCACGCCGCCCGCCGCCGCCGGAGTCCGGCTCGGACACGTCGCC
>NC_057799.1:629185970-629212681 GCF_018294505.1 Triticum aestivum
CGGAGCTCTACCCCGACGAGGTAGACCTCGCCCCGTTTGCCGGTTTTTTTTTGAAAAAAAAAGAAAAAACCCTTCGTTTAAAAAAAAATACCCTAGATCGGTTTTTTTTCGGTTTTCTTATTTTACGAGCGTTCACCGAACCGTTCGTTTTAACGAATGCGTTCGTCGGTTTTTCTCTGTTAACGAACGTCCGTTCTTTAACCGTTCGTCCGTTTTTCTTTTTCGGCGGATTTTTTCTCGTTATTTTCTCAGATTCGATTTCTGATCGAATCTTCGTTTCTGTTTAACTTCTCGCTCGTTTATCGGAATCAGGCGATTCAAGCGCCTAGAGTTTCGTCTCGAAATTCTCTTTCCATTTAACCTACTCAAACAAGTTTTTGCAACAGTAAAACTTGACCTAGATCCAGATTAGCAAACGAAGTTTCTTTCTTCCGCCGTTTGACTTTCGTTTCTTCTTTCGAGTTGATTCTTTTTGCAAACCGGAGTTCTTAAGTTGAACTTTCTGGTTGGATCTTTCATTCGAGTTTTACCTGTGCATTAATTGAGTACTGATTGTGCGCTTGTCTGTTTGCGATAGAGTACCCGAAGTGTGCCGCTTGTTACTTCGAATCGCTAGGTTTTGCGGATCATCAGCAAGGCAAGTAACACTTTGATCATATACCGTCCATACCCAGTTTTATTGCATTAGATCTGTTACCTTCAAACACATTGCATGATTAGGATCTAATAAACTGTGGGTATTGGGAAGTAGTTGAGGTAGTACCTATTACCTGTTTTCTATCAAACCCTTGGGAGTTACTTCTACGTTGCTTTTATTATTGCCATGCTATGCTCGTAGACGTGGATTGGGTTTGAGTGAAATTCATGATAGATGTGAGATTGTTAATTAATGGTTTACTTAAGGTGGCAACTTAAACTCACATCTGGGTGGATTGAGGTACCTGGGTATTCCAGGATTGCCTGTTTTTCTTTTGGACCGCCACCCAGGTTCAAAGGGATCATGAGATTTTTCATGCTAGAAACTTCCGTGTGCAGCCGCAAGCTATTATGGGCTCTAGCATAGTTGACTAAGTTGTGTGAACTCTTACAGTGGTAGACTAGCAGATGTAGGGGAAAGTAGGTGTAACGGTCTACCCATACGTAAGGTGCAAACACTTCTGAAAGACTGTGTCTTGGTCATCCGTTACTCAAACACCATGTAGTGCGAGTAATCCAACGGAGGAGATCAAGTCTTGTGGGAAAAGTGCACAAACCTCTGCAGAGTGTACAAACTGATCATGATTAGCCGTGTCCCCGGTTATGGACAACTTGAGTATCTAGTACTTGGATTATCATGTGAATCTCAACACTATGTTACTTCTAATTAATTTTGTTGGGTTATTGATGATCTTTTAATTGGGATTGAGATGCTGTCAACCATCTCAATGTTTCACAACCACCATGATAGTTAAATAAAATTTATTCCTTTTGAAGTAGGATAAAATTGGCTTTTCGCAAAACTGTAACCATAGAGCTTTCCACCAGCCATATATGCATGTAGTATAGCATTATTATTGTTCATTGCTCTCTATGTGTTACTTTGCCAGCATATTCTATGTGCTGACCCGTTTTCGGGCTGCAACGTTTCATGTTGCAGACTTTTCAGACGACGAGTAAGGTGCCTTAGGTCGTGGTCTTATACTCAGTGATGCCGCTGGAGTTGATGGACTCACTTATCTTCCAAGTCTTCCGCTGTTATCGTTATTAGATGGCCTTAAGCCATGTTTATCATACTTAATCTCTTTGGAGATATTCGATGTAATAAGTGTGTGATTGCTACTCTGTTATAAATCCTCCATTTGTACTGTGCGTGTCAGCATTACTCATCCAGGGATGACACTGGTGCACAGCAGCACAGGCCATTTGAGGTCTGGTCGCTACACAAAGTAGAAATGGTAGTTCCTTTGGAAACTTCCAAAAGCTAGAATAGAGGGCAGAAATTGTTTTTGATGAGAAGTAAATGGAAACAAATATATGGAGAGGTTCAACTTGCTGGATTTGAAGAATAACTTGATACAAAGGTGGGGAAAGGCTTTTGGGAGGGGATTTCCACTTAGGTCATGGCAAGAGGAATTTTGAAAAGGGGAAAAGATCACTCAAAATGCCCTAGGGCTATTTAAAAGATTTTTCAAAAGAAACTTTCCCAAGTGAAAAGCATTTGGTTTTGAGTCCAAATAAAAAGGGCAGACCTCCAAGACCAAGAACCAAGTCTTGGGTGAATCCAAAACAAAACACTTGCCATAAAAGAAAATATTTTGAGAAGGAGAGTTCTTTAGAAGAAAATTTAAATACCCTCCTCAAAAAAAAGTTTGAAAAATCCAATGAAAAAAATTTTGGGTGTCACATTTAGTGGTGTATTTATTGGCACATGTATACAAAATTTTAGATTATTCAGTAATTTGTATCATTTAGCTAAGTTAACCTGTAATTTTTTTATAGTTGTGCCCCCTGCAAAGTAGTGCTTGCTTACCTTGTTGATATTTGAGCTTGCTACACCATGTATTTGTTGTTATTGCTATTGATCTTGTGCAACTTCTGCAGTCTGTATGTGAAATTAAAGATTATAAGTATACTTTTATGGCATTAGCTTATAGTAGGAAAATCATTTCTATGGCGTGCAGTCTAGATGTGTTTATGATTGCAATTTGATTTCACCTTGTTGACATTGTGATGTGCTCCCTCATGTATGTTGTTGCTAATATCTATCTTGGGAAATTTTGTAACCTCTATATATATAGTTTTCACATGATTAGCATCTTTGTTTGATAGTAAATCAGAGTACTAATATGATTTTTTATTTACATTTTGTCGGGACCCCGATTCTAAGTCACACTGATCTAGGATGTAACACCTCATATCACTTTGTGGCCTCACGCACGGTATTCCCACGGGTGTCGCCTTACCATGGCCCGGGACCGTTTGCGCCTCTTGGCTCACGTATATGATAGTGTCGCTAGCATCCATATGACAAAGAACCCGGGCCAACATGACTAGTCGTGAACCCAAAGTGGCACTAACTTACGGGGACAGGCATACATGAAACAACATCGAGCATGTCGGTCGGCAGCGTGTGAATCCGGGCTGTAGCAACTGGGCTAACAGGACTCCGGGAACTCGGGCTGTAGCAGGCTAGGCAGGACTCCGGATGTCACCGCGTGACATTTCCCCGAAGGGACAGACACGGGAACGAAGTGAATCACATGCCGGCCAGTCTAAGTGTTCCGGAGCAGTAGTGCTGGGCTAGCAGGACTCCGGTAAACCGGGCTGTAGTGGACTACAATGGCTCGGTGGAAGCACTAGACTACATTTCCCCATAAGAGAGGCTACCAAGGATAGACAACTAGGTTGTCGGATCCCACACATAGCAATACACGTTACACGTACGCATAACATGCAAGTATGTGATGTACAACATGGCATCAAAACATAACGCAAACTCATATAGATAAAAGGCCCAGAAGAGCCACATAGCATTAAGTACAAACAGGGGTCACATGACCCATCATTCAGAGCATACAAGCAACGGAACCATTACATGTCTGAGTATAGACAACTACAAAAGAAAAGGCTGAGAAGCCTAACTATCTACAAGCCCCTCCCAAGGGTACAAGATTGTAGCTGAGGTACAAGCTACTCGTCGAAGTCCAAGCGGAACTACTAGTAAGACTGAAGTCTCCGCTGCAATAACATAAATAAAGCAACATGAGTACAAAGGTACTCAACAAGACTTACATCAGATCCTATCATTCATGCATTTGTATCAAGAAGGTAGTGTGGGGTTTAGTTGCAGCAAGCCAGCTTTGACTAAGTGGCTATCCTGTTCTACGACTACGAGAAACTTCTTTGAGGTAAGAAGGCGCACACGAGTCCACTAATCACCACCTCAATACCCCACTATGGATTCATTCCCGTCTCACTACGAGAAGCCATCCATAGCACTCACACTTATCTTGAGCATTTTAGAGTATCCACTTCAAGTTGTCTATGTACCACGTAAGCATCCAAGAAGTCCATAACCGAGGACACGGCTATTCGAATAGATCATGATAACCCTGCAGGGGTGTACTGCTCACACACGCTCTCGCCGCTTACCGCCATGTACACGTCATGTATCTCGGCAACCTTCAAGCGGAAGCCTGGCGAGGGTGTCGGCCACGACCTGACTAACCACACAAGACTCTAGTCTAGGTTTATCGCCTATTCGGGTTCCATCCGCAAGGAGATCCGGCCGGGGTGTCGCTCACAGCCCCAAACGATGTGTGCAGGGTTCCCGAGCCCACCATCCGGGTGCCACTCGATACACCGGGCCACGTGTGCCTAGTCTGTCTCAAGCCCACCCTGCCGGGTGCCACTCGGTAGAAAAATAGCACTACCTACAAACACCAGAAACTAGTTGCAACTCCTGGACAGAGATCAAGTTGGTTAATAAGTCGAGAGGGGCACTTAAGCATTCCAATGTGTGGTAGTAGCTAGTCATTGAACAACATACACAGAACTCAGTGCTTAAGGACGGTTCAAGTGAGACAACCCACCATGTACTCCTACATGGCCTCTCACCGCTACCTTTACCAAATCGTGTTCACACACTTAACCCTCAGCACCAGAACATATCGTAACACTCCAATTCATTCCCTATGAATCAGACCTGACACAACTCTAAGCAATAGGAGGCCAGGCATGGTAGGAACACAACATGGCTCAAACAACTCCTGCACATGCTAGTGGGTTTCATCTATTTACTGTGGCAATGACAGGTCATGCAGAGGAATGGGTTCAACTACCGCAGCATAAAGTAGCAGTTGAATCGTTGTTGTCCTAATGCAATAAAAGAGAGCAGGAGCGAGAGAGTGGGATTGTATCAGAATGAACAAGGGGGTTTGCTTGCCTGGTAGATCAACAGGGTGGCACTGCTCCTCAGACAGGTACTCTGGAACACTCTCCGGAGCAGGACCTATCGAGAAGGAACGGTGTCGACAATCACAACACAATCATATGCAACAATATGATGCATGAATATGGCATGAATATGTGATGTGTTTTGAGCCAATGCATTTAGCATTCAACTTGGAAGAGATCCATTTGAATCCAAGGTTCAAATGCAAGTCTAATATAAGTCCCTTTAAATGCCATAAGTGTGTTTTCATATATACAGCATGTATAGGTTGGTTTGTCATGCATGAAAATGGACAGATGGATAGATTGAATTTTTCTGATCATTTTTCATATATAAATTATTTAAATCTGAGCTACGGTTGAATTTCTATGAATTTTTGAAGTTTATATCATTTTCTGGAATTTCCTGATTTAATTTAAATCCAGAAAATGAATAACTGCGTCAGCACTACGTCATGCTTGCGTCACCAAGTCAACAGCGCTGACTGGGGTCAAACCTGACGTGTGGGGTCTGCACGTTAGTGACACCATGTTAAACAGGGGGTTTTTACTAATCTAATTAAAGGATTAGGGCGCATGGGCCCACTGGTCAGTGTCAGGGGCTTAGGTTAGGTGGTGATTAGCACTGAACTAATCACCTGACCGACGGGGCCCACTGTCAGACCGGCGAGGTCGTCGTCGGCGACCTCAGGATGCGGCGGCGTCCGCGTTACAGGCCACGGGGGCGGCGGCTAAGGGCACCGGGGCGTAGCCCGGGCTCTCGCGCATCTGGTGGGACAGGAAGGAGGAGGAGGGGCGGCCGGAGCTCGGGCTCGAGCGGCTACGGGGGGGGCTACAGAGCACGGGGAAGTAGAAGAGAAGGGGGAACCGATGCAGGGGCTCACGGCGGATTCGGGGGCGTCGCCGGAGAGCTCGGCGAAGGGCTGGTGCGGTCGGAGGGTCGCCGTCGATCTCGGGCGGCCGGAGATGAAGACGACGCCGCCGAGGACGAAGCGGAGCTCGCCCGGGTTGCTTGGCTCGGTGAGGAGGGAGAGGGGGTCGCGGCGGAGCTGTGGAGCGTGTCGGGGAGGTGCGGCAGTGGCCGAGGCCACGGTGGCTGTGGACGGCAGCAACGGGCGCGTTCGGCCGCGAGAGAGAGAGCAAAGGGGAAGAGGGAATGGGCATGGGGGAGAGCGAGAGAGGTGCGGGGCGGCGCGTGGTGTCGCGCGGGTGTTCCAGGCGACGAGGGGGGAAGCAGGAGGTGGCCGAACGCGTGGCCGCGCGCACCGAGCGTGTGCCCCTGTCCTCCTGGCGCGAGGAAGGGGACGACTGGCATGGCCAGCTGGCTGGGCCGGCCTGCTGGGCCGCTGGGCCAGGCCAGGCTGCATAGTGAGGTAAGTGCAGGTGGGTTTTCTTCCTTTCTTTCTATTTTTGTTTTCTGTAATTTGTTTTGATATAGTTTTAAACACTAAATCATTTTATTTACTTCTGTCAATTTTTGTAGGAACTAGTTGGATTGCTCCAAAACTCCTCACCAATTAACAGAATTTTTGGACATATATTATATATATAGCAAATATATATCCAAAGCAAATAATTATGCATTAATTCCAAATGGCCAAAATAAATACTTATGAGCTCCTGAAAATATTGGTTTGATTTTTATCTCTGTCCAATATTTTCAGAGAGTAACATGAACATTTGCTTGGACCTTTTTGGAGCAATTTTTATCTGGGTCATTTCCAGAAATGATTTCTGAGGGTTTCACAAATCCCCATTTCAATTTTAAATTGAATTTAAACATGATGCTCGCAAGAAGGCTAGCCTAGGTCTTACCAGAACTAGGGATGTGACAACTCGCCCCCACTTGAAAGAATCTCGTCCCGAGATTCAGGGGTCGATGGAAAGAAGGTGGGGTACTCCAGTCGAAGGCGATCTTCTCGCTCCCAAGTAGCTTCTCTCTCGGAATGATGAGACCACTGAACCTTGAGAAACTTGATGTTCTGACGTCGGGTGACACGCTCTGCTTGATCAAGAATGCGAATAGGGTACTCTCGATATGTGAGGTTATCTTGGAGATCAAGCGTTTCGTGGTCCACTCCGCGGATGGGATCCGAGAAGCAACGCCGGAGTTGAGAGACGTGGAAGACATCATGGACTCGAGAAACATGTGGGGGTAGTTCCAACTGGTAGGCAACCTCTCCTCGTTTAGCGAGAATGCGAAAAGGACCAATGTAACGAGGAGCCAACTTGCCCTTGATACCGAAGCGATGGGTACCCTTTAGAGGAGTAACCCGAAGGTAAGCCTTGTTGCCAACTTCATAAGCCACTTCCTTATGACGACGGTCATACTGGCTCTTTTGACGAGACTGGGCTGTTTTCAAATTCTCACGAATGATGCGAACTTGCTCTTCTACTTCCTGGATCATGTCAGGTCTAAAGAATTGTCTTTCACCGGTTTCTAACCAGTTCAAAGGTGTTCGACATCTTCGTCCATACAGAATCTCGAAAGGAGCTTTCTTAAGACTGGATTGATAGCTATTGTTATAAGCAAACTCGGCGAAAGGTAGGCATTTCTCCCAATCCATACCGAATGAGATAACGCAAGCTCTAAGCATGTCTTCGAGAATTTGGTTGACCCTTTCCACCTGACCACTTGATTGAGGGTGGAAAGCGGTACTGAAAGAAAGATGGGTGCCCATGGCAGTTTGGAAACTCTCCCAGAAATGAGAAGTGAAGAGACTACCACGGTCTGAATTGATCTCTAGTGGAACACCATGAAGTGACACTATTCGAGAAATATATAAGTCAGCGAGCTGACTAGCAGTGATAATCTCTCGAACAGGTAGGAAGTGAGCCACTTTGGAAAGACGATCAATGACTACGAAGATAGCGTTATTCCCTTTCTTGGTCCTGGGAAAGCCGGTGATGAAGTCCATACCAACTTTATCCCATTTCCACTCAGGAATGGCTAAAGGTTGAAGGCTGCCAGCAGGCCTTTGATGCTCTGCCTTAACGCGACGACAAACATCACAGTTAACTATGAACTCAGCAATTTCTCTCTTCATCCTAGTCCACCAGAACCTCTGGCGTAGGTCCTGATACATCTTAGTACTACCGGGATGAATCGTGAGAGGGGATTCATGTGCCTCCTTAAGGATCAATTGTCGCAGATGTTGATTCTTGGGAACCACCAAGCGATTCTCAAAGAAAACAGCACCTCGATCATCCATGGAGAAACATCCACCAACTCCCTTCTTAATGTTTCTCTTGATGCGGGTAACACCCCTATCAAACTTCTGGTCAGAAATGATCTAATCCTCAAGGGTAGGTTTTGCCACCAAGGTAGAATGGAATCCATGAGGAGCAATGTGAAGATTAAGCTTACAGAATTCCTCATGGAGAAGTGGTTGGCCCTGCTGCAACATAAGATTGTTGCAATAGGACTTACGACTTAGCGCATCAGCCATGACATTGCCCTTGCCTGGGGTGTAGGTAATCCCTCAGTCGTAATCTGAGATCAACTCCAACCAACGTCTTTGCCTAAGGTTCAAATCTGGTTGGGTGAAGATATACCTGAGACTCTGGTGATCGGTGTAAATCTCGCAACGTTTACCGAGAAGGTAATGTCGCCATGTCTTAAGTGCATAGACTACGGCTGCAAGCTCTAGATCATGTGTAGGATAATTCTCCTCATGTGGATGCAACTGTCGAGATGCATAGGCAATCACATGACGATCCTGCATAAGAATGCAGCCTAGTCCCTGTCGTGAGGCGTCGCAGTAGATAACAAAGTCTTTAGTGAAATTCGGTGGCACAAGTATGGGGGCAGAAGTCAGGCGTCTTTTCAGTTCCTGAAAACTGTATTCACACTGTGGGGACCACTCAAACTTTTTATCCTTCTTGAGAAGTTCCGTGAGGGGTTTGGCTACTTTGGAGAAGTTTTCAACGAAGCGGCGACAATAACTGGCTAGACCAAGGAAACTCCTAACTTGTTTAACTGTTTCAGGTGGAGTCCAATCAAGAACGGCCTGAACTCTCTCAGGATTGACAGCAATGCCCTTACCAGAGATCACGTGGCCTAGGTAGGTCACTTCTGGCAACCAAAATTCACACTTGGAGAACTTGGCATAAAGGCGGTGCTCTCTGAGTTTTTCTAACACAAGTCTAAGATGTTCGGCATGCTCATCCTCATTCTTTGAGTAAATAAGGATATCATCGAGGTAAACCACGACGAACTTATCTAAGTACTCCATGAAGATCGAGTTCATCAAGCGGGAGAATGTGGCTGGAGCATTGGTTAGACCGAAAGACATGACGGTGTACTCGTACTGGCCATAACGAGTGACAAAAGCCGTCTTAGGAATGTCCCTGTTTCTAATCTTGATTTGATGGTAGCCTAACCTCAAATCCATCTTGGAAAAGACTGAGGATCCAGCGAGTTGATCATACAGGTCGTTGATCCTGGGGAGCGGATACTTGTTCTTTATCGTGACCAAATTAACGGGACGATAATCTACAACCATCCAGTCCGTACCATCCTTCTTCTTGACGAAGAGGACGGGGCAAGCCCAGGGAGAAGAACTAGGACGGATGAAACCCTTTTGCAAGGACTCATCAAGTTGTTTCTTAAGCTCAGCTAGTTCTAAAGGTGCCATCTTGTAAGGTCTCCTAGAGATTGGGGCGGTTCCTGGGATAAGATCTATGACAAACTCTACATCTCTGTCAGGTGGAATACCTGGCAGTTCCTCTGGAAAGACATCCGGAAAGTCACGGACTACCGGGATATCTTCAAGGTCTGGAAGAGGACTGGCATTAAGAGAATAGAGTTGACGCTTTGCAACTCTGGTGGAGACAGTGACTAACTTGCCAGATGGGTGTGTGAGTTGAACAGACCTGGTGTAACAATCAATCTTGGCATGATGAGCTATCATCCAATCCATACCCAAGATGATGTTAATATCTATAGACTTGAGGGCTATAAGTGAGGCAAGGAATACAAGTCTGTCAACAAGGATTTCATTACCATGGCTTATTCTGGTAGTTTGCCATCTAGACCCTGGAGTTTGGATTTCAAGTGGAGTTGGCATATCACAAAATGACATGTCGTGAAAACGAGCATAGCCTTCAGAGATGAAGGAGTGAGATGCTCCAGTATCGAATAGAACCGAAGCTGGATGGCAATTGACAAGGAGTGTACCAAGAACGACATCCGGATCATCATGAGCGTCTTTAGCTGAGGCGTGATGCACACGTCCACGCTCAGTGGGAGCTGACTTGACACTGATCATCTTGCGTGATGGCTTACCACAGCCAACAGACTTCTCAGGCAGGGGTGGGGCATAGTTGGTTTGAGAGCAGTCACGTGCATAGTGTCCAGGCTTCCCGCATGTGAAGCAAGTCCCTGAAGTTGGATGTGGACCCGCATTGACAAGCGGTCTACCAATAGGCCTGGGTGGAGCATACTGCTGAACTGGGTGAGGCGCCACATAAGATGGCCTCGGTGCATATCCAGGTGGAAGAGCGGAGTTCGGAACCCAAATCCGGCGCTTATGAGAACTAGAACCAGAGGAAGAAACCAAATCACGAGTGTGCTTACGAGACTCCTCGTAGGTGAGCTGAGCTGTCTCCGCATTAATGGCCTTGTTCACAAGAGTCTGGAATGTATTGCAATGGTGCAAGTGGAGATCACGACGCAACTTGGGGTTGAGACCCTTCCGGAACCTAGCCTGCTTCTTAGCGTCCGTGGACACTTCTTCTGTAGCATAGCGGGCGAGGTTCTCAAACTCTCTACTGTAAGCATCAACAGCCATCTTACCCTGGGTGAAACTACAGCACTCTTCTCTCTTGCGGTCAATGAGAGCCTGAGGAATGTGATGCTCGCGAAAAGCCTCAGTGAAATCTCTCCAGGTCGGTATCTGGCCAGCTGGAAGCATAGCCTCATAGTTCTGCCACCAAAGACTAGCAGGACCTTCCAGGTGATATGCAGCATAGGTGACCTTGTCACCTTCAGCTACGTTCGCAGAATGCAACTTGTGTGTGATACTACGGAGCCAGTCATCTGCATCGAGTGGCTCAATGGAATGATGGAAGGTAGGTGGTTTCAGACCAATGAAATCATAGATGGTCGCTGACTCTTTGCACTGGGGTGCGGTGTTCTCCTTGATACGTGCTAACAAGCGGTTAGGCTCATGCTTGTTCCTCTCCATCTCTAACATAAACTCTGCCAACGAAGGCTGGTCGGAAGGATCCTCCTCATCCCTACCACCTCCGTGGTTCAGGCAACAAGCAACAGAACTTCGGTTAACTGACGACATCCTGAGAAGCGGAACCAAGGACGAGGTCAACAACAACTATAGGATGCAACATGTAGCACAAGGAAATTTGTATCTCTCGAACTCCTAGGATAATTCCGGCAGCATAACGGCAGTAAAATGCTCAAAGTAAGACATTCTGCAAAGTACGGGGTAGCACCATACTCAACATCATCACTCAAGGTTCTGAGATATTACTAAACAGGCTACACCGGAGGTACTCAAACTGGGATATGACTCTGATCAACCAATCCTAAGAGACTATGGAGTAGTAACACGAGATCCTGATAGACAGAAGAGGAAGCCTAGTTCCTTAACCCCGTAGGAAAGATAGGATGACTCAGATCAGAAGGCATGAGGTAAAAGAAGTAAAAAGAGCCTTACGTTCCCTTCCACAATCAATTCCCTTACATAACTAAAGAATTTCTAGACTCAACTTCGACCAGGTTGGCTTGGAAATCCTACAGGCAGTCAGGCTCTGATACCAAAGCTGTCGGGACCCTGATTCTAAGTCACACCGATCTAGCATGTAACACATCATATCACTTTGTGGCCTCACGCACGGTATTCCCACGGGTGTCGCCTTACCATGGCCCGGGACCGTTTGTGCCTTTTGGCTCACGTATATGATAGTGTCGCTAGCATCCATATGACAAAGAACCCGGGCTGACATGACTAGTCGTGAACCCAAAGTGGCACTAACTTACGGGGACAGGCATACATGAAACAACATCGAGCATGTCGGTCGACAGCGTGTGAATCCAGGCTGTAGCAACTGGGCTAACGGGACTCCGGGAACCCGGGCTGTAGCAGGCTAGGCAGGACTCCGGATGTCACCGTGTGACATTTCCCCGAAGGGACAGACACAGGAACGAAGTGGATCACATGCCGGCCAGTCTAAGTGTTCCGGAGCAGTAGTGCTGGGCTAGCAGGACTCCGGTAAACCGGGCTGTAGCGGACTACCATGGCTCGGTGGAAGCACTAGACTACATTTCCCCATAAGAGAGGCTACCAAGGATAGACAACTAGGTTGTCGGATCCCACACATAGCAATACACGTTACACGTACGCATAACATGCAAGTATGTGATGTACAACATGGCATCACAACATAACGCAAACTCATATAGATAAAAGGCCCAGAAGAGCCACATAGCATTAAGTACAAACAGGGGTCACATGACCCATCACTCAGAGCATACAAGCAACGGAACCATTACATGTCTGAGTACAGACAACTACAAAAGAAAAGGCTGAGAAGCCTAACTATCTACAAGCCCCTCCCAAGGGTACAAGATTGTAGCTGAGGTACAAGCTACTCGTCGAAGTCCAAGCGGAACTACTAGTAAGACTGAAGTCTCCGCTGCAAAAACATAAATAAAGCAACATGAGTACAAAGGTACTCAACAAGACTTACATCAGATCCTATCATTCATGCATTTGTATCAAGAAGGTAGTGTGGGGTTTAGTTGCAGCAAGCCAGCTTTGACTCAGTGGCTATCCTGTTCTACGACTACAAGAAACTTCTTTGAGGTAAGAAGGCGCACACGAGTCCACTAATCACCACCTCAATACCCCACTATGGATTCATTCCCGTCTCACTACGAGAAGCCATCCATAACACTCACACTTATCTTGAGCATTTTAGAGTATCCACTTCAAGTTGTCTATGTACCACGTAAGCATCCAAGAAGTCCATAACCGAGGACACGGCTATTCGAATAGATCATGATAACCCTGCAGGGGTGTACTGCTCACACACGCTCTCGCCACTTACCGCCATGTACACGTCATGTATCTCGGCAACCTTCAAGCGGAAGCCTGGCGAGGGTGTCGGCCACGACCTGACTAACCACACAAGACTCTAGTCTAGGTTTATCGCCTATTCGGGTTCCATCCGCAAGGAGATCCGGCCGGGGTGTCGCTCACGGCCCTAAACGATGTGTGCAGGGTTCCCGAGCCCACCATCCGGGTGCCACTCGGTACACCGGGCCACGTGTGCCTAGTCTGTCTCAAGCCCACCCTGCCGGGTGCCACTCGGTAGAAAAATAGCACTACCTACAAACACCAGAAACTAGTTGCAACTCCTGGACAGAGATCAAGTTGGTTAATAAGTCGAGAGGGGCACTTAAGCATTCCAATGTGTGGTAGTAGCTAGTCATTGGACAACATACACAGAACTCAGTGCTTAAGGACGGTTCAAGTGAGACAACCCACCATGTACTCCTACATGGCCTCTCACCGCTACCTTTACCAAATCGTGTTCACACACTTAACCCTCAGCACCAGAACATATCGTAACACTCCAATTCATTCCCTATGAATCAGACCTGACACAACTCTAAGCAATAGCAGGCAAGGCATGGTAGGAACACAACATGGCTCAAACAACTCCTACACATGCTAGTGGGTTTCAACTATTTACTGTGGCAATGACAGGTCATGCAGAGGAATGGGTTCAACTACCGCAGCATAAAGTAGCCGTTGAATCGTTGTTGTCCTAATGCAATAAAAGAGAGCAGGAGCGAGAGAGTGGGATTGTATCAGAATGAACAAGGGGGTTTGCTTGCCTGGTAGATCAACATGGTGGCACTGCTCCTCAGACAGGTACTCTGGAACACTCTCCGGAGCAGGACCTATCGAGAAGGAACGGTGTCGACAATCAAAACACAATCATATGCAACAATATGATGCATGAATATGGCATGAATATGTGATGTGTTTTGAGCCAATGCATTTAGCATTCAACTTGGAAGAGATCCATTTGAACCCAAGGTTCAAATGCAACTCTAATATAAGTCCCTTTAAATGCCATAAGTGTGTTTTCATATATACAGCATGTATAGGTTGGTTTGTCATGCATGAAAATGGCACAGATGGATAGATTGAATTTTTCTGATCATTTTTCATATATAAATTATTTAAATCTGAGCTACGGTTGAATTTCTATGAATTTTTGAAGTTTATATCATTTTCTGGAATTTCCTGATTTAATTTAAATCCAGAAAATGAATAACTAGGTCAGCACTGCGTCATGCTTGCGTCACCAAGTCAACAGCGCCGACTGGGGTCAAACCTAACATGTGGGGTCCGCACGTTAGTGACACAGTGTTAAACAGAGGGGTTTTACTAATCTAATTAAAGGATTTGGGCGCATGGGCCCACTGGTCAGTGTCAGGGGCTTAGGTTAGGTGGTGATTAGCACTGAGCTAATCACCTGACCGACGGGGCCCACTGTCAGACCGGCGAGGTCGTCGTCGGCGACCTCAGGACGAGGCGGCGTCCGCGTTACAGGCCACGGGGGCGGCGGCTAAGGGCACCGGGGCGTAGCCCGGGCTCTCGCGCATCTGGTGGGCCAGGAAGGAGGAGGAGGGGTGGCTGGAGCTCGGGCTCGAGCGGCTGCGGGGGGGCTAGAGAGTACGGGGAAGCAGAAGAGAAGGGGGAACCAATGCAGGGGCTCACGGCGGATTCGGGGGCGTCGCCGGAGAGCTCGGCGAAGGGCTGGTGCAGCCGGAGGGTTACCGTCGATCTCGGGCGGCCGGAGACGAAGACGACGCCGCCGAGGACGAAGCGGAGCTCGCTCGGGTTGCTTGGCTCGGTGAGGAGGGAGAGGGGGTCACGGCGGAGCTGTGGAGCGTGTCGGGGAGGTGCGGCAGTGGCCGAGGCCACGGTGGCTGTGGACGGCGGCGACGGGCGCGTTCGGCCGCGAGAGAGAGAGAGCGAAGGAGAAGAGGGAATGGGCACGGGGGAGAGCAAGAGAGGTGCGGGGCGGCGCGTGGCGTCGCGCGGGTGTTCCAGGTGACGAGGGGGAGAAGCAGGAGGTGGCCGGACGCATGGCCGCGCGCACCGAGCGCGTGCCCCTGTCCTCCTGGCGCGAGGAAGGGGACGACTGGCACGGCCAGCTGGCTGGGCCGGCCTGCTGGGCCGCTGGGCCAGGCCAGGCTGCACAGTGAGGTAAGTGCAGGTGGGTTTTCTTCCTTTCTTTCTATTTTTGTTTTCTGTAATTTGTTTTGATATAGTTTTAAACACTAAATCATTTTATTTACTTCTGTCAGTTTTTGTAGGAACTAGTTGGATTGCTCCAAAACTCCTCACCAATTAACAGAATTTTTGGACATATATTATATATATAGCAAATATATATCCAAAGCAAATAAATATGCATTAACTCCAAATGGCCAAAATAAATACTTATGAGCTCCTGAAAATATTGGTTTGATTTTTATCTCTGTCCAATATTTTTAGAGAGTAACATGAACATTTGCTTGGACCTTTTTGGAGCAATTTTTATCTGGGTCATTTCCAGAAATGATTTCTGAGGGTTTCACAAATCCCCATTTCAATTTTAAATTGAATTTAAACATGATGCTCACAAGAAGGCTAGCCTAGGTCATACCAGAACTAGGGATGTGACACATTTAGGTAGTTTGGCGTTATTGCATTTTTATGTAGTTGTTGTTTCACGAATTTGCTATGTTACTTATGATTTTGATTTTCTTGTAGTATGTGACATGCAATGTTAGGGTACACCTTGCTCAGTTACGTTGAAGAGAAAAAAGGATTGGGCTAGGATGCTTAACAACAAGCAGGCTGAGCCGAGGCTTCTTACCTTTTGAAAGCCGACATTATGATGCTCTGTTTAAGCATCGTCCAAGCTATACCAAGTTTCGGGATGATAGATTGAAGGAGTTTGTTATTGACTATGGTCTTTGTGTTGGTGATTCAATAACAATGTTTTTGAATGATTGGGGTCAGGATCTTCACGTTAAAACCTTTCGTGGTCTCAACAGTATTCTTCCCTTACCTTTCATTGGTTAGTTATGACTTTTTCATTTGTATTTCTTTAGTTTATTAGTTGTGTTGTTGTCTGTTCTATTATGTGTTAATTTTGCGTTTGTTTTGCAGCTACTGATGATGTTCCTGAATCTGGTAGAGGGTATCTCGAGAGCTCACTATACACTTGCGGTGTCGAACTTGATTACACGACACACGTTATTTGATGCACTGCCTTTTCACTAACAACTATGTAGATTGTCTCCCTTTTGGGCATCAGTTTACCAACACCAACCTCATCGATCACATCATGGTTAGTTTAATCACTGTTCAATCTCATTGATCTTATTTAGTTTTGTAATTTTGTATTTTGTTTGCTTCTGTCGTCACTTGATTCAAGTTATATTTCTTTTGCAAGCTTATTGTTAGTAGTTGAAATAGATCATGCTTAGTAGTTGTAACATATTATGGTTTCTGATAAGGAATGGTAACCGATTATATTGGTATATGTGATGCTCTTCCAAATTTTGTTTATATGAAATTTAGTTTACTTTAGTTGATTACTATGTCCAAGTTTAGTGCTTTTACTAGTTTACTTTTACATATTTTTTTCTTTGTGCGTATAGTTGTTTCAGTGATAGGAATGCGATTTTTTGTTATATTTTTGCAAGTTAGTGTTAATCTTGCTTGCCTTTCAATGTTTTTCAGAAAATCAATGTAGTTGAAGGCTCTAGTGGAAGCAAGAAGGTTGCAAAAACCAAGGTATTTGTTAAAAAGTTATTCTATTCATCCCCTATTTTATCTTCAAATTATCCTCTACCCTCTTTTATCTTCAAATTCTCTTCTACCTTTTTTCTGGAATGCATTTTGATTTTCTTGTTGATATTAGGGATTTACCTTTCCCATCTAGTTCTTGCTGACAATGATCTTATGCAACTTTTGAAGCTTGTATATGCAATTAAAGATTATTGAAAAGTTGAATGCATTTTGATTTCCTTGTTGATATTAGGGATTTTCCTACCTGTTGTAGTTGTTCTTTGCTCTTATTGATGTTGTGCAAATTTTATAGCATGTATATGTAATTAAATCTTATTACTTTTGAAATTCCTTGTTGATATTAGGGACTTTGCCATCCCCATGTAGTTGTGGTTGCTCTTATTGATCTTGTGAAACATATGTAGCCTGTATATGCAATTAAAGATTATTAGCTACTTGAGTGCATTTGATTTCCTTGTAGATATTAGGGATTTTACCTTCCTCTTGTAGTTTTGTTGCTCATATTGATCTTATGCAACTTTTGTAGCCGTATATGCAATTATAGAATATTTTTACCTTTAATGCATTCTGATTTCCTTGTTGACATTAGGGTTTTGCTAACAAATGGAGTTGCTCTTCTTGATACTGATCTTGTGCAACTTATGTAGACTATTTATTAATTTAATGTTTATTAGTATACTTGTATGGTAGAGTGAAACCGAGAGTAGAGATTGATTGCAATAGTAACCAAATGGCTTCAATGGCGTGTAAACTAGTTGGGTTTCTGAATACATTTTGAAAACATTTGTTGAGAATGCTATTAGCTCCAGCATGTAGTTTGTTGTTGCTAATATCGGTCTTATGCAACTTTTGTAGGTTGTATATGTAATTAGAATATCCCTACTACTAGATGTTTATCTTCTTTGGTTGCTCTATTTTAGTTCCGCATAATATTAGTTAGGTATAAGCTATAGTGATTTTTACTGCAAATTAGCAAGTTGGATGTGTGCTTTTGTTACTGCTACCTATGCATCAGTAGTTCTTGCTAGTTTGCATTTGATGCAAGATTAGTTATGTTGTTGTGCAATTATCAATGCATTACTTGGTCTTTATCTTTTTCCTAGGATTTCAGTCCCAGGACCATGAAGATATCAATAGTTATTTTCTGCTTAGTCACTGAAAACACTCATTTAGATAGCTTTTGTGTTGGTCATGTTATGTTTGATATACTTAGCCATAGGAACTTCAGGGTGTCTGATCACACTATAAAGAGTTTTTCTGGCTTTTGACCATCCCATTGATTTGCTCATTGTAGCTTGAAACTGGTATGGTTGTGGTTGAGATGCGCTGGTTTCTATTCATAGGGTTACCAAGTTGGAACAATGTGTTCCTGGTTGGATAGATACCTTGTGACTAGGGTCATCATTGCTCCTTCTTCTAATGACGACAATGTTTATGATGAAGATAAAGATGATGTTGATGGTTCTGATTATGACATTTCTGGGGATGACTCTTCTGGTGGTGATGATGGTGGATTTGGTGATGCTTGTCTGAGCGGTGGAGTTGTGGCTTCAAGCTCTTTTTGAATTGTACAGTTGAAGCTCAGTACTTTAGGAGCAAGTTGGATTTACTCTTGCAACTGTAGGCCCTATAGGCAGCTAGTATGACGTCAACTATAGTACTTGTAATAGGTTGTGAAGTGTTGTCTAATATCACTAGTAGAAAAAGGGGCTTTCGTTCGGGCCTGGCCAGCCCATTAGTCCTGGTTCTGCAACGAACCGGGGCCAATGGAGGCATTTGTCCCGGTTCGTGAGCCCAGGGGGCCGGCCGGGGCCTCGTGGGCATTGGTCCCGGTTCGTCTGGGCCCATTTGTCCCAGCCCTTGGCACGAACCGGGACCAATGGGCCTCGCTCCTGGCCCACAACCATTGGTCCCGGTTCGTGGCAGGAACCGGGACAGAAGGATGGCCTTTAGTCCTGGTTCCAGCCACGAACTGGGACAAATGAGTTGCCTATATATACCCCATCGCCGGCGAGTAGAGCACTCCACAGTGCTCTGTTTTTTGCTGGCCGGCGAGGAAGGGCATTTGGGTGCTCTAGCTCACCTCTTATGCATGTGAGGTGTTCGATGAAATGCCCGAGCCACACTAGTTAAGCTTTCTCCTCTCGAAGCTCGACCTTCGAGCTCCATTTTTTCCGTGATTTGTCTAGGTTTAGTGGTCCATCACGCCCCGTCCTCGTCTTCAGCGCTGATCGCCCGCGCCGATCTCGTCGCCGGCACCACCGTGGTGAGCCTCTTGTTCTTATCTTCTTTCTGAAAGAAAAAAATCTTACTTTAGATAGATACTTGTCTAATTTTCTTACTTTTGACACCCATAATTATATATAATGCACGCAGATGAACCGACAATGGATGTACGATGACAGACACACCTCCGAGTAAATTAAGGGCATGCATAATTTTCTCGAAGTGGCTGAGGCAAACAAGCAGAATGGTTTTATGTGTTGTCCATGCCCTAATTGTGGGAATACGAGGTCTTACTCTGACAAGAAAATCCTTCACACCCACCTGCTTTATAAGGGTTTCATGACACACTATAATGTTTGGACGAAGCATGGAGAAATAGGGGTTATGATGGAAGACAGCGAAGAAGAAGAGGACGATGACAACTATGTGCCCCCTGAATACGGTGATGCTGCAACAGGGGAAGCTGAAGATCAAGAGGAAGCTAAAGATCAAGAGGAACCAGATGATGTGCCCGATGATGATCTCCGCTGGGTCATTGTTGATGCAAGGGAAAAGTGCGAAAGTGAAAAGGAGAAGCTGAAGTTCGATCGCATGTTAGAGGATCACAAAAAAGGGTTGTACCCCAATTGCGAAGATGGCAACACAAAGCTCGGTACCATACTGGAATTGCTGCAGTGGAAGGCAGAGAATGCTTTGCCTGACAAAGGATTTGAGAAGCTACTGAAAATATTGAAGAAGAAGCTTCCAAAGGATAACGAATTGCCCGACAGTACGTACGCAACAAAGAAGGTCGTATGCCCTCTAGGATTGGAGGTGGAGAAGATACATGCATGCCCTAATGACTGCATCCTCTACCGCGGTGCGTACAAGGATTTGAACGCATGCCCGGTATGCGGTGCATTGCGGTATAAGATCAGACGAGATGACCCTGGTGATGTTGAGGGCGAGCCCCGCAGGAAGAGGGTTCCTGCGAAGGTGATGTGGTATGCTCCTATAATACCACGGTTGAAACGACTGTTCAGAAACAAAGAGCATGCCAAGTTGATGCGATGGCACAGTGAGGACTGTAAGAAAGACGGGAAGTTGAGAGCACCCACTGACGGGTCGCAGTGGAGAAAAATCGAGAGAAAGTATTGGGCTCAGTTTGCAAGTGACCCAAGGAATGTATGGTTTGCTTTAAGCGCGGATGGCATTAATCCTTCTGGGGAGCAGAGCAGCAATCACAACACCTGGCCCATGACTCTATGTATGTATAACCTTCCTCCTTGGATGTGCACGAAGCGGAAGTTCATTATGATGCCAATTCTAATCCAAGGCCCTAAGCAACCCGACAACGACATTGATGTGTACCTAAGGCCATTAGTTGAAGAACTGTTATAGCTGTGGAATGGAAACGGTGTACGTGCGTGGGATGAGCACAAACAAGAGGAATTTAACCTGCATGCATTGCTGTTTGTAACCATCAACGATTGGCCCGCTCTCAGTAACCTTCCAGGACAGACAAACAAGGGATACCATTCATGCACGCACTGTTTAGCTGACACCGAAAGTATATACCTCGACAGATGCAGGAAGAATGTGTACCTGGGCCATCGTCGATTTCTCCCGACCAACCATCAATGTCGAAAGAAAGGCAAGCATTTCAAAGGCGAGGCAGATCACCGGAAGAAGCCCGCCATGCGTACCAGTGATCACGTACTTGCTATGGTCTCTGATTTACACGTAATATTTGGAAAGGGTCCCGGCGGACTAGCTGTTCCGAATGACGCTGAGGGACGCTCACCCATGTGGAAGAAGAAATCTATATTTTGGGACCTACCCTACTGGAAAGAGCTAGAGGTACGCTCTTCAATCGACATGATGCATGTGACGAAGAACCTTTGCGTGAACCTATTAGGCTTCTTGGGCGTGTATGGGAAGACAAAAGATACACCTGAGGCACGGGAGGACCTGCAACGTTTGCACGAAAAAGACGGCATGCCTCAAAAGCAGTATGAAGGTCCTGCCAGCTACGCTCTTACCAAAGAAGAGAAGGAAATCTTTTTTGAATGCCTGCTCAGTATGAAGGTCCCGACTGGCTTCTCGTCGAATATAAAGGGAATAATAAATATTCCAGAGAAAAAGTTCCAGAACCTAAAGTCTCATGACTGCCACGTGATTATGACGCAACTGCTTCTGGTTACATTGAGGGGGCTTCTACCGGAAAACATCCGATTAGCCATTGTGAAGCTATGTGCATTCCTCAATGCAATCTCTCAGAAGGTGATCGATCCAGAAATCATACCAAGGCTAAGGAGTGATGTGGCGCAATGTCTTGTCAGTTTCGAGCTGATGTTCCCACCATCCTTCTTCAATATCATGACGCCCGTCCTAGTTCATCTAGTCGACGAGATTGTCATTCTGGGCCCCATATTTCTACACAATATGTTCCCCTTTGAGAGGTTCATGGGAGTCCTAAAGAAATATGTCCGTAACCGTGCTAGGCCAGAAGGAAGCATGTCCATGGGCCATCAAACAGAGGATGTCATTGGGTTTTGTGTTGACTTCATTCCTGGCCTTAAGAAGATAGGTCTCCCTAAATCGCGGTATGATGGGAGACTGACTGGAAAAGGCACACTAGGAGCGGACTCAATAATATGCAGGGACGGGCATTCTTGGTCTCAAGCACACTACACAGTTCTACAGAACTCTACCTTGGTGACCCCGTATGTCGATGAACACAAGAACAGTCTGCGCTCCAAACACCCGGAGCAGTGTGGCGACTGGATTACATGTGAACACATCAGGACTTTCAGCAGTTGGTTGGAAACACGTCTCAGAGGTGACAACACTGTTTGTGATGAGCTGTACTCGTTGTCCAGGGGACCATCTTTGACTGTATTGACTTACAAAGGATACGAGATAAATGGGAATACATTTTACACGATCGCCCAAGATCAAAAGAGCACCAACCAAAACAGTGGTGTCCACTTGATGCAGCAACCGAGAGGGGAAAGGACACGTATTATGGTTACATAGTGGACATATGGGAACTTCACTACGGACATGATTTTAAGGTCCCTTTGTTTAAGTGCAAATGGGTCAATCTGTCAGGAGGCGGGGTACAGGTAGACCCACAGTACGGAATGACAACAGTGGATCTGAACAATCTTGGGTACATTGACGAACCGTTCGTCCTAGCCAATGATGTGGCACAGGTTATATATGTGAAGGACATGTCTACCAAACCGAGAAAAAGAAAAGATAAGGAAGCGAATACATCATACGATGAGCGAAAGCGCCACATAGTTCTTTCAGGAAAAAGGGACATCGTAGGAGTGGAGGGCAAGACAGACATGTCTGAAGATTATGAAAAGTTTCATGAAATTCCTCCCTTCAAAGTCAAGGCTGACCCAAGCATCTTGATAAACGATGAAGATTATCCATGGTTACGGCGCAATAAGCAAAGCACACAAGCGAAAAAAAGTGAAGACTTTCTCTCCACAACTATTATGATGATACCATGCCAACTTTCAACCTTTTCGTAGTTCATTTGAAATGCATGTTGTAACAGACGAGTTTCCGTATGAAATCCTGATACTTCAAAACAGATTGTCCGTTTTGTACACGAAGTGCATCTAGTTTTTTCCATAACCCTCTCAACTTTCTTGCACATGCTATGTGGGTGAAATGATGATGCCATGCCAATTTTCAACCTTTTCGGAGTTCATTTGAAATGCTTTTCAATTTCCGGGTCTTCTAGCTCAAAAAAGCAGTAAATGCATGAAAAATAACAAATGAAGTCAGAAAGGGTTGAAAATTGATGATGTTGCTTTGAATGGTGCGTTTTGAACGCACAAGAAGTCTGGAGTTCAAATAAGTTCAAAAAAATGAATTCCCTTTGTAACAGATGAGCTTTCGTCCGAAACCCTGATACTTCGAAAGAGATTGTCCGTTTTGTACACGAAGGCATCTAGTTTTTGCCGTAACCCTCTCAACTATTTCAACGTGTAATTTTCATCTTTTACAATTCGAGTATAGCTTATCCCATGCCATGCAAGACGCTATGTCTTGGGAGAGGATGGATTTTCAAGACCATGAAAATTTTGAAACGAAGAAAATTCACCTAAGGACCCATCATGATGTGGATTTTGAAGTAAATCTGTATAATGCTGAGAGCGTAACCCATTTTGGTTGCAAAAATTGGGAAGCATTTTGCAAGATATATGGTTTTGATGAGGGTATGCTTGTCACCATGGATCTTGGTGATCCTGACATCGACCAAGACAATATGGAGATTTGGGTCCTTGTTGATACGCCTCCAGTTCTACCGCTACGTGAGTTTCTCAAACATAGTTAATTATTAACTAATTTATATTGTTTATTTCAAAATAGTTGACAGCTTATTTCCATTGACATCTTATTTTGATTGTTCAAACAATGTGCGGAACATGGTAGACAAAACCCACTACACCGATGGCTCCAAGTTAACTTATCAGGAGAAAAATCATCTGGTCGGATTTTGTATTGATCTTGAGAATTACAATATCTACAATCAAACTCCTCAACATTATGGTCAATACGTGCCACTAGTGCACGTGTTGAACTACGGTAACTACCATGGAGATGCCACTAGTGCACGTGTTGAACTACGGTAACTACCATGGAGATACCCTGGTATGAAGTTATTACTATGTTTTTCAACAGAGAATCCCAGAGGATTGTGTGCCTCATTTGATGTATCAGAATGGCAGCCTTCGTGTTTTGAACATATATCCAGGTCATCCTATGAATCTCAATTGTCCATACCGGATTTCTAAAAGAAGTGGAGACATGCTAATCAGAGAATGGAAAAAATGTATGGACAGTCGTAAGGAGGTTCTTGGAAGCAAAAGGAAGCGCCGCGCAAGAATTGGAGACAAGATGATCTCCATTCTCCATAATGGAGAGTCAGGGTCTATATTGTTTTATGCTATTTTACCTTAAATAGGGTATTTAGGTCCTGCCTAATACTGATGATCATGTGCTAAGAACAATTAAGTAGGGTTGGTTCCATGACTATGAGGATGATGATCATATGACTTGTTATTAATAACGAGTAGAAGTTGTATGATGATGCTTAGTAGGACTTGTTATTATGATGATGCATGATCCAAGCATGAAGAGTTATTATATATCTGTGGGTGAAATGAACATGGATTGGATTGAAGTGAAGGCAACATGCATGTGGTGCATGTCGAAAGTAGTACAATCCAAACTTGATCAAGTTAGGATTAGTATTACTTTCGACATGCACCACATGTTGCCTCATTTCAATCTAAGTCATGTTTAGGCATAACAGTAGCAGTAACACGGAGATAAGAGAGGACACATCTCTCTATTAGCTACCTATAACAACCTAAATTAACCCCCAAAACCCCTAAACCACCTCCTTTCAAAAAAAAAACAGCCCCTGAAATGCTGACGCGTGGAAGCTTATTGGTCCCGGTTGGTGCTACCAACCGGGACCAAAGGCCCTCCTGCCTGGGCTCGCCGGAGCGGCCACGTGGAGGTCCATCTGTCCCGGTTAGTATAAGAACCGAGACTAAAGGCCTAGGGCATTAGTAACGACCCTTTAGTCCCGGTTCCCCAACCGGGACAGATGGGCCTTATGAACCGGGACAAATGGCCCTTTTTCTACTAGTGTATGTACTATCACATCTTACTTACCTAGAGCAAATTTGCTTTTGCATACTAGTTATGTATTGTTTGTGAGCAGACCTGAATATCTATGTTTTATTATTAGTGAAATTAGTGCATAAAGTTTGGTCCAAGGTTTTATTTTTGGCTTTTATATTTTTCTTGTAAGTTGTGAAATATCTATGTAGCTGTGATTTTTGAGGTTTTATATTGGAATGTTGAGGTATTTTGTTTTATCTTTGTCACTTCTATCATGCAATCTTTCATATTGTGTGTTTTAAACTTCTAAATTTAAGGTTTTAAGCTTGCTTAATTTTTTGGTTGCAGGTCATATTTGTTTGTTCCAATTATGATGTTGAGATGGATTTTAAACGTACAAGAGATTTTATTGAGTACACTCTACCTGTATCTGTATGTATTTTGGTCATTCTCAGTTCATTCAAATTCATTTCTACAATGCACAATTATGATTGCGTTCATAGTTCACATGTAACATCGCAAACAATGTATCAACAGATTTAAACATTGTTTTTGATTTATGTAGATTTTAACTTCTCTGACGACTATTCCTTAAATTACAACTACTCACTTAGCTATTACAAGTTTTTCTGGCTAGCATAACACTGAGAGTATGTAAATGATTATTTCTGCTCCTGGAATCTTATTTGTACTTCTTATCTCCTTTTCTTCTTTGTCGCCGTAAAATTCTACTTGCTTCTGATTACTTCAATAACATTCCTCTTCTTCAGTCCTCAACTAATTTTTGAACTTCTCGATTGTTTTGGATCTCCACTCTATGGTCTATCTAGAACCATCTTGTCTCATTTGGTTATCCGTTGATTCTGCAACTTCCTCCTTCCTGTATCTACATTTTAATAGAGAACTGAAGCTTGCAATTGGTACTAAGATGTTGTCAGTATTAAGATGGCTCATTAGAGTCATTTGTGGCACCTCCTTACTTGAGATTGTGTGGTACTTAGCCCACTTGTAGTTGCAAATATTGATCCCCAAACTTTGCACCTTCTGTTTCCTGCATTTTTTATCATAATGAATATATGAGTCATAGTTTCGATGCCATTTGATGCCCGAAAAAGAGGAAGGGAATTGAATTTTTTTTTATTTTGACGTCTACTATCTTTCGGATGCAGGGGTCGGGGGAAAACCTCCTTTTCAAAAAAACCTTGTTGTTGATTACAATATGATTTTCTATCCCTTAATGTCCTAGTTGCTCACTATCCATTTGTGCAACTTCTGAGACCTGCAAATGCAATTTTCCAAAATTCTTATTATTCTCTAATCACAACAAATTTTATGCTGATAGCATTTTGACAATCAAATCACAGTACATATGATACTTACCTTATTGTTTTGATGGTTGTCTGCATATTGACTTTCCAGTTTCTAGTATTCCACATGTGTAATTTTTGGCACCTGCATAAGCATTTCATTGCATTAGTAATCTATTTTTTTAGCTAAGATAATCTGAAGTTTTGGTACCTTTGCTCCTGTAAGACATTGCATGCTCTCCTTGTTGACATTTGGATTTGCTACCCCATGTAGCTTTTGTAGCTGACATCGATCTTGTGCAACTTTAGTACACTGCATATGGAATTTTTACATGAAGGCCATATATGTTGGATAGTTAATCAGAGTATTAATGGTTGCAATATGGGCAAAATGCCTTCAATGCCAAGCTTTCTAGCAGTGTCTGTGAAAGAAATTTGATTTAACCTTGCTGACATTTTCATTTACTCCCTTGTGCAGTTGCTATTGCTGACATCGAACTTGTGCAACATTTGTAACCTACAAACGGAATTTTCTCATGACTAGCATGTTTATTTGAAGGTAAATGATAGTAGTATACTCACAGAAAAATGGCTTCCACGGCATGTGAAGTAGTTGTGTCTCTACATTCATTTTGATTTTACTCATTCTTACCTTGTTGATAATACTTTCTGATCCACACTGTAGTTGTTCTTGCTGATCTTGTACTTTTGCAAATTCTGTATATATATATATATATATATATATATATATATATATATATATATA